>NC_142168.1:0-231221 GCF_029865625.1 Vigna umbellata
CAAGAGGGTTGATTTTAATTTAAAGTATTAATGTTAATGATAAAAGATAACCTTTTTATGTGTTTGATTATCATATAATGGAAAAATTGGAAAAGAGAGTAAACAAAAGAAGAAATAAAATTTAAATTTCTTCATTTTATGATGATAAAATATAAGAATAAAAATGAGAAAAAAAAAAGAGAAGATAATGAATTTTGTTAGAAAGGATGTTCTTTATTGAGCTTTGAAAAAAAATTATATAGAATAACAAAAAAAAATTGTCGAGATAGAGATACATACACAATTTTTTTCCTTAAAAGATAATAGACCTAAAAAGATAATATGTTTAAATAATAAATGGAAAAAAATACTAATAAAACCTTTAGCAAAATCACTTTAAGACACTTTAAATAAAATAAGTGAAAATAGAAAGACTAGAATTGTCTCATCCTACTTCTAAAAATTTCTGTAGAAGATCAATCCTTCAATATATTCAATTATAAATGAGAATTGGGACATCCATCACCTTCAATGGAAATAGAATAACTGTTATATTAATAGTGTGATCGGCCATCAAATAATTAAAAAATATATATGAAATGATTATACCTTGTTGGCTATGGAGTAAAACATTGAGAATAACAAACTACAAAATTAATAATAGTAGGTTTTACCAACATCCTAAAAGAATGGTGCGTTACTATCTATATTAGTACCAATTTGTTCTATACAGTGACTTGTGTAAAATTTGAAGAAAAAACCAAACTATAGTGATAATAATAGAAACCTTAGTCAATAACTGAAAAATGATAAATTATGATTCAATTTGGTAACGGAAAAGTGTTGTCTCTATCCATGACTGGTTTTTACGAAATTTTAGTAATAAAAAATACGTCATCAAATTCATTATAATAATTAGTAATTAAAATTGATCATTTAATTAGTTCTTAATATCGGTCTTTAAATTAGTCAATAGTTTTGGTTTCTGGATCAACCACTGATTTTGGTCTTTGAATCAGTCATTAAATCAATTATGTAGGGTGTAAAAGTCTAGAGGAATCTATAGAAAAGATGAACATTGAAAAAATAAATACAAGCAACTGATAAAAAAATAAATAAAAATATTTAAAGGAAAATCTACAAAAGAAAAGCTAAAAAGAGTTGAAAGACATTCAAAAAAGCAACATAATCTCTAAATTTTATATATTAAAGAATATTTTAAGAAAATTAAAAATAATTCTATAATAACCTAAAATTACAAGAATGAATTATTAGAAACATGAAGAAACAAATTCCCTACTTTTATATGTTATTTTTAAGCAAATGTATTGGTTGTATTTATTTTTACATATCCCTTTTAATTATATAGATTCGATGGTTATAACTATTTCACATATTTCTTTTATATGTTTAAACAAAATTTAGATGGTCTTAAAAGTGTTTTATTATTATTGTGGTTATTTCTTAGGAAAGTTTTTTCAAGTGATGACCCACTTTTTTCAAGTTATTTCAACCTATTCCTATATTTCTTCATTGTTTTTTAGCGTCAAATTGATCTGTAAATAATAAGTAAACTGACAAAAATTATATATTAAAAACTTTTGAAATTTTTAGAAAATTGTGTTTAATGAAGTGAAGAGGAACACAAATTTTCAATGTGATAGCCGATACGTCAAAACACTAATATAAAAAGTTTTCAATATGATAGACGATACGTCAAAACATTAGTCTAAAAAGTTTTTAAAATCTCTCATTCTATTGTTAGTGTAGTTTAAATAAGATGCAATTCTAGGTAGTCTTAGGGAGAGAAGTACTTATAGAAGATATTTTTATATTGGTTTATTTGTAAAAGCAACCTATATCCAATTCTTAGTTCCACTTAGCTTGGGGTGGATAAAAAATTTGTTTGGATCAATTACAATATAGAAATTTATTTGATTCAACATGTGGTAAACATTGGTCTGAGATTTTTCCACAAGGTCATATGATTCAAAATTTTCTTTAATACTTTTCAGGTAATTCCAAAACCATTATGTTTGTTCATTATTAAAGAAGACAAGAATGTATAACTAATGTCCAGCTACTATCTTTTTTGTGTCAAAAAGAAAAAGACTCGTCAAGCCAACTATTGTGTTATACTAAATAAGCCAAAGGCACTCATTTCACACTTTGATGCTAAGATCCATTTGCGTCTTCGATTTTACAAGGAATTAATGAATGATGTGCTACCTCAGTGGGGACTTTAATTACATGTTATTACTAGTTTTTACATCTAAATGGTGAGGACAGTGTCTCATCTTTTAATCTTTCATATTATTAAATTGCAATATTAGTATATATTTTTTATATTTTATATATTTATGTATTTGATGAAATACCTACTTTATTTCTTTTTGAAAAAAATTTAGATTTAAGTTTAAAATTAGCTTTATATTAAATCTATTTGTTTTTAGAAAATATGGATTTTGAAATCCAATTCACAACATTTTTTTTAAGAAAATGGATTTGGATTTAAAATATAATCTAAATATTAATTATTTTTATATATAAAAAAAAGAATTTGGACTTATATGATACAAATATATGGATTTAAAATAGAATACAAATATTTGGATTTGGACTGGATTTGGATTAAATTTTCTAAAATTTAAGCTACCACTACGAAGTTATGACATAATATTATTTGAAACATAATTATTTTTTTGTTAAATAACTCAAGTATTGTTTGAACAATCAATCATTATCGACTAAAAATCTATAATATTTTTGGGAATACAACTACTTATGAGTAAACAACTCAAACAATATTTGAGAAACAATCATTCTTAACTAACACTTTAATATTTTTTAGAATGAAACCACTTCTAGATAAAAGAAATTTTACAAAGAAAAAGTGTAAGGAGTTGTGGTGTTGGTGTGTTGGTTCGTGGTGGTTCATGACAACACCAATAATGCTTTGCGATAGTGTCGCAGAGGTCTCTCTCTTCTACGGTGATGATGGCGATGTTCAAGTGCTACTTCGACTGGTTTTCTAGCATCGTTCGTTTGGATCGCGAGGAACTTTTCTGGTCTAATTTTGGTTTTTTAGGTGACGCACGCAGTGGTGTTCATGATTGCTCGCTGATTCAGATCTTCAATGAAGAGAGACATAATTTACAATTATGTGTGGTTTTGCATCTTATAAGTTCAATCTGTGTTGCGATAGAGATGCTCATGTTTGTTGGTGTGCGATGCATGTTCAGTAGTGGTGTTTCGTTGTGGCGGACCTTCAAAAATTCCTTCTTCGATGAGGCAAGATGGAGGTCTAATAATTTTGGCCGGTGAGAGATTTTTCTATATTGGTTGTATCTTTAATCAATATAAAAGTGACACTTTTTATACCAATTCTGAAACTGGTATAAAAAGTCAATACTTTCTATATTTGTTACTTCTATACTGGTTCTAGAACTGGTATAAAAAATCTTTTTTAACAGATATAGAAAGATTTTTCTGCACTAGTGAAGGTTTATACATTCTTCTAGTTTTTGTTAAAATAAACATAAAGAATGCTTTTGTTCAACTTAGGATACGTAAAGCTTTAAGTGACAATACCATTAAAGGTTTGTTTCACAAACAATTTTGAAAATTGTGCAAACATATATTAACATGTGAAAATGGTAACTTTTCAAAGTTGCACATCATCATTACTATGATAGTTGATAATCAGAGAGTCCTATATCATTTTAGTAGTCTTCAAATTACAAACCTTTTTTATACTCATTTTTTATAAGTAAAAAATAAGAGTACATATTACTTTATGCATCTGGTTGAGCTTTTCCTCATCACAATCCTCTTCAGGGGATGAGATCTTTATATCACCACGAATGATGATTTGTCACAACTAATAATGCATGGGATTTATATATATCTCCATTGTAAGAGGAAAAATAAATATCTAGAAAGATGGTAGAGACATGAAGGTCATTGATTAAAATAAGAAAGGATGAGTTATACAAAAGTGAAGGGTGACACAGATGATTAAATCTTCTTGTTATAGGTTGGTGGTCATATTTCGTTTCTTGCTACGTGCATAATACATGTTCTAGTTCGTTATTATTTTATCCTTGGATACCCGTACTTGCGAATCTTTTTGCCGTCCCTACATGTAATGTGTATTTATGTTTGTAATAATTGTTGTGAATGGGGTTGACAAGATAAATGTGATAGTTTGTTGGTTTGAGATGTATGTTTGAAACTTGGGGTAGTGAGTTCAAGTCTTGAATAGAGCAAATATATATATATATATATATATTTTTGTCGTTAGTAAAAATTAATATAATGTTATTTAATATTATTTGTATGTTTCATGTTGTTCGATGGTATGAAATGTTTGTTGGCTTATTATTTTTATATATTGTCATGCTAAGATACTGTGCAGGTTATGGAAAGAGGTCTAGGTAAGTACTAAGTTATTTTTCATCTTTTTTATACAAATTGTTCATGCATTGAGTGATAAGATGATTTAGTTGTGTTGTATGCTTAAACTGGACTTTTTTTCACTAGGAACCAAACTATTTTCATTGAACTGCATTGAGTTTCACTTGGTCATGATGTTTTACATTAAAATTACGAGGTTATTTCATTGGATGTGTTGCCTTAGTTCTGCATCGTGTTGTTCCACATGATTATAGACTATTTGGTAGTGTTGTCATACTGCTTCAATATTTTTCCATGTTGTTTTTGGTTTTGTGTTGAGTGGTTTAACATGTTGTCATGATGATTTGTTCATGTGCTAAGTTTTTTAACTTGTTGTCAAGAGGTTTTTATGCACTATCAAGTTATTTTACATGATTCTGGACTATTTAACTTTGTTAATAATTCTATCTTAATGTTACTGAGTTGCTATAATAGGATTATGGATTGTTTGAATTTGTTTGCCATGTTGTTCTTGGGTTGTTCTATATTGGTTTTAATTTCTATTATAATGTTTGAAGCATGTGTAGTGTATTTAAAATTTCTATTATGATGTTGAAAACATGTGTTGAGTTATTTTACGTGTAACTATGATGTTTTAAGTCTATGTCGAGTTGTTTTACTTGATTCTAGGTGGTTTAGACATGTTGTGGTGCTTGGCTGGCTAGGGTTGCTGGTTGGCCGAGCTATGTTGGTCGGGTTGGGTTGTCCGAGCTGTGTTGGTTGGGCTGGTTGAGATGTGTTGGTCGAGCAGTTAGAGCTAGGTTGTTTGGCCGAGTTTGGTTGCTGGGTCGAGTTGATCGAGCTAGGTTATGTGGCTGAGTTGTGTTGTTTGGTTAGGCTGGCCAGGCTGTTTGACTGAGATGTTTAGGGACCTTGGTTTTGTGGTTTTGGAACTAGGTCTATGGGTTTTATTTGTCAGCCTAGGGATTTTTTTATACTGGTTAAGCTATTAGTGATGTTGATCGAGTTATTTGTATTGTTGGTCGAGTTATTTGTGATGTTGGTCATGTTATGTTGTTTCATTGTTGAGTAGTGTGGTTGATTATTGTGTTATGTTTAGACATGGGTGGGTTGCTTCTTGCTGGTTGCTTAGTGGTGTGACAACTCATCAGTCTAGTTGGTGTTGGAAGGCGGAGTTGCGTGTTATGCTTGTTGTTGTGTGGCAGATGTTTGTCTAGTGTGAGGCTAGAAGATGTGTGTGGTTGCTATGTCTTCTCTTCGAAACTTGTAAAGTGGAGTTTTGTTCCTCTCGCTTGTGTGAGACAGTGAAAATGAGTCATTTTCGCCTATGTGAGGTAGTGGAAAAGGGAGAATATGGTTTTGTTCCTTTCGCTTGTGTGAGGCAATGAACAAGGGTCATTTTTACTTGTGTGAGGGCAGTGGAAAAGGGAAATTGTGGTGTTGTTCCTTTCGCCTATGTGAGATAGTGGAAAATGGGTCATTTTTCGCCTGTGTTATACAATGGAAAAGGGGATGTTATGATGTTGTTTCTTCACCTTGTGAGACATGAGAAATGGATACTTGGTGTATTGGTATGTTAAGGGAGAAGTACATATTGTTGATATTGCTTGGTGATAATGTGTTTTTATGTAATGAGAATGTGGTTGACTATTTAGATTGGATATGATGTTTTGAGTTGTGTGGGTGAGTATGATTGTGAGTTATTATCTTGTATTGTTATTTGGTTAGCTCACTCTTATTTGTTTGTGTTTATAGGATGATTATATAACTCATGTTATGAGAACAAAAGATATTATAGATGAAGCTACTAAGACCTAGAGCGAGGAGATGTATGAAAAAATCATGAGACTTTGCAAAATGTTTCGAGACAATAATTAATTTAGTTTGTAATTTTTATCAATGATTTGTAATTGAAATAATGTTTATTTCTGTTTTAATTTCGAGAAGTTAAGTAAATAAAGGTTTTTTCTATTTTCTAATTTACGATGATATCAAAGTTATATTTTCTTAGATAATAATATTTTATAACGTACATATTATATCCTGAATGGGATGTTGCGTCTACACGTAATATGGAAAACCTTCTCCAGGATTGAAAAGAATAACTTCTTCAACATTGAGAAGTTGTTCATACTTGTCATCATATTAGATATTTTCCTCTATATACACGGTAAAGTGCTCAATTTTTTGAAAAAATTAAACTCTAATATCAACGATGTTTAATAAATCTATATGATAAAAATTGAAAATTAATAAATATTTAATTATACCTTAATTATTAATAAAATTTAAATAAAATTAAATTTTTTATAGATTATCGTTGAAGCTATTAAATTACCAAATAGTATTAATTATAATTTTTTATTATATTAAAAACAAAACATATCAATATTCACAACATATTTACTAACAAAATTTAACACTCCAAAATTTTCGAAGAACCGTATCATGAATTCAAGTCTGCTGACAAAACATCAGTAGTATTTATGGAGGGCTAGCCAATAGAAAAATGTAATCGAGATACATACAAAGGGCTGATTTTGTCATATCACCGACACCAAATGGAAAGTCAAAGACAAATGAGACACAAAAAACGCGGTTTCATTTTCATTTTCCAATGTTCATGCACACATCCAATACAGCTGTGATCATCAATAATATCAATTATATATTCTAATCTAAGGAACCTTTATACTTTTTTATTCATCATAAATGAAGTGTAAATTAATGTAGATCTATGCCACAGGCTTCACATTTTACTTGTCGTAATCTTAGATCCTCAGATGTCAAACAAAAAAATAAACATCCTCTTCTTCCTATGTATTTGTGAACTCAAGTTTTAGTTTTTGTTTTGGTTCCAAGACTTTTGCCCTCTACTCTTGTGCTTCTTCTGGGAAGCTTCTTGGCTGCACCTGTCCTGCGGATCCCTAAGAAAAGACCAGGTTTCTAAATTTAGTTAGTGTCTAGAGATATCATTGGTATTGGATAAGTTTCTAGAAATGGAAAGTTCCAAGAACAACAGAGTGGAGAAAAGAGGGTACGAGCTAGTTGATGAGGCTGACGATTCACAGCACCATCTTACACATCCAAAGAAACCAAAACTACCCGGTTTAGCCAGGTATATTCAATTTTACTAATCTTTGATCGCTCATCATTAGTTGCATTCTTTTAATTAGGTTATTTTGCTTCAAACTCCTCTTTCCTGTTTGAATTAATTTCCATTTGGGTGCTATCCTTAAGACTGTTACTAGATCTTCGATAACATGAAATCAGTTCGCAGATTAATGTTTTGTTCCTCTTAATTGTGAAACTAATTAATGTAAGATTTGTCACTGGGACTTTGAGAGGAATATCAAACTCTTTTATTGGAAGTGAAGATGACATTGGATATCGCATTTTAGTGTTTTCGACTAATTTGAGTGTTTTAAACCAATGAATTTCCCAATCTGTTTCTCAATGCTGGTTATCTTCGATTTGCCGTATGTTAGTTGGTAGTTACTTTTTGTGCCGTTAAATATAAATTACGTGACACTCACACCAATATATTACTCGAATCGTGTTTAGTGTGATTGTGGAAGCATTAAAGGTTGACAGTCTGCAGAGACTATGTTCATCTTTGGAACCTCTTCTCAGAAAAATTGTGAGTTACTTTTTGCTTTCTTTATATTGTATACAGCACAATTTTAACGTTTCTTTCTTTTTACCTGCAATGATGAAGCACTTTTCTGTATAATAGTGGACCCAGTGATTGCTCGATCCTTGAGCAATTCTTCAATGAAGAAGTGACAATAAAGTAGTGGGTGATATATAATTTAGTTGCAGTCTTTGATTTCGATTTCCTTGCGTGAAAAAGAAAAGAAAAAGATATCGTGATATGTAAAATATAAAATGTTTATTTACAACCCTATTAATGGTTTTGTCAGAGATTGATATTTCAATAGTATGTTTGTTACTTTCATTTAGAAGAAAGCTAGAGGTACCTGAATTAGTAAAGATCCTATTAATCAAGATATATAAATGTGTTATAAGGTTAATATGTTAATCCTTCAAACACCATGACCTTGTAGGTCAGTGAAGAAGTGGAGCGTGCTTTGGCAAAATTGGGCCATGATAAATTGGCTGAAAGGTGTGTTTCCCTGTGAAATTGGATTTTGGAAAGTCTTGATTTCCAGTTATAAATGTATGTTTAGCACGATACTGATAGCTGAGGACTGATATTCAATTGAATAATATCATACCTTATCAATGATTTTATCAATTACGTTTTGATTGTCAGATCTCAGCCACCAAGATTAGAAGGACCTGTGGCGAAGAATCTGCAGCTTCAGTTCAGAACAAGAATGCCGCCTCATTTGTTCACTGGGGGAAAGGTTGAGGGAGAGCAAGGATCTGCAATCCATGTTGCGTTAATGGATCCCAACACTGGCAGTGTGGTTCGTGTTGGACCAGAATCTGTTGCTAAATTGAATGTGGTGGTACTTGAAGGTGGCTTCAATGAGGAAGTGGATGATGATTGGACAAAAGATCACTTTGAAGGCCATGAAGTAAAGGAGCGTGATGGGAAAAGGCCACTTCTAACTGGAGATTTGCAGGTTAGTCTGAAGGAAGGGGTAGGAACCTTAGGTGAGCTTACTTTTACTGACAATTCTAGCTGGATAAGAAGCAGAAAATTCCGGCTTGGTGTTAAGGTGGCTCCTGGTTATTGTGAGGAGATTCGTATTCGCGAGGGAAAGACCGAAGCCTTTGCTGTTAAAGATCACAGAGGAGAATGTAAGTTTTCTAATACTTCATATTTTTAGCTTATTGTTGTAAAACAGTAGTAGGATGCTGGAATTAATTATTCTCTCATTCATACTTTTGAAACAATACATAAGTGTTTAAAAAGAAACAAACTATTGTCTAATTAAGGTAAAAAATCTCCTGAAATAAAGTCTCTAAATCAGGAGATATCTACCCAATAATACCTGATCTTAATAAAAGGAAATCTGCCCAATAATTACTAATCCTAATCCCTTAATTTTAGGGATTAGACATAATTGCAGGATTACACATAATTGCTATATTAATTGCACAATAATTCACATATTCTGACACCCCCCCTCAAGCTGAGGAATAGATATTGGTCATTCCCAGTTTGCTTATAAGATCTTGGAAGATAGGGCTATTGAGACCTTTTGTTAACACATCAGCTACTTGTTGCCTGGATGGGACATACGCCATGCATAATAGACCTTCGTCTACTTTTTCTTTGATGAAGTGTCTATCTATTTCAACGTGTTTTGTCCGGTCATGTTGAACCGGATTATGTGCAATTTCTATTGCTGATTTATTATCACAGTACAGTTTCATGGGACCCTTCAAATCAACTTTCAAATCATCCAGAATAATTTTTATCCATAATAATTCACATATTCCTTGAGCAAGTGCTCTGAACTCTGATTCAGCTGATGATCTAGACACTACATTCTGTTTTTTACTTCTCCAAGTTACTAAATTTCCACCCAGGAAAGTACAATATCCAGTAGTCGATCTTCTATCAATTAGAGATCCTGCATAGTCTGCGTCGGTGTAGGCTTCAAGGTTCAATTTTTCATTCTTCTTGAATAGGATTCCCTTTCCAGGAGTGCCTTTTAAGTAATGTAGAATCCTATAGGCAGCTTGAAGGTGAGACTCCTTTGGTTCATGCATAAACTGACTTATTACACTTACCGAATGGGCAATATCTGGTCGGGTATGCGCCAAATATATTAATTTTCCAACCAGCCTCTGGTACATCCTTTTTTCTACTTCTGGTTCATCTCCAGATTTACTCAGTTTGTGATTGGGGTCCATTGGAGTTGTTGCGGGTCTGCATCCAATAGTCTTCGTCTCAGCCAACAAATCGGTTATGTATTTTTGTTGGGATATAAAAATTCCTTGGGTAGAGTATGCTACTTCAATTCCTAGAAAATATTTCAGTTTTCCAAGCTCTTTGAGATCAAATTCTTGGACTAGTCTTTGTTTCAATTTTTCCTTTTCTTTTTCATCATTCCCAGTTACTATAATATCATCCACATACACCAAAAGAACTGTTACCTTCCCCTTTTCTGAATGTTTTATGAACAACGTGTGGTCTCCTTGGCTTTGTTTGTAGCCAAATCCCTTCATAACTTTTGAGAACCTCCCAAACCATGCTCTAGGAGATTGTTTCAGTCCATATAGTGCCTTCTTAAGTCTGCACACCTTATTTTGTCTATCTCCTTCAACCCCCTGTGGGATGTTCATGTAGATTTCTTCCTCTAGGTCTCCATGAAGAAAGGCATTTTTAACATCATACTGTAGTAGTTTCCAATCAAAATGAGCAGCTAAGGATAGAAGAATCCTTAGAGTATTCATTTTAGCAACTGGTGCAAACGTTTCTTCATAGTCTATTCCATATGCTTGAGTGTATCCTTTGGCCACCAATCTTGCTTTGTATCGTTCAAGTGACCCATCAGCATTATATTTTACTGTGAATATCCACTTACAGTCAACAATATTCTTTTCTTTGGGTTTATCCACAATTTCCCAAGTGTTATTCTTCTCTAATGCTGTCATTTCCACTTGCATAGCATCTCTCCACTCTTTCTTTGCTAGTGCTTCAATAATATTATTTGGTATAACCACAGAATTCAAGTTTACAATAAAGCTTTTATGATTAGCTGATAATCTATCATAAGAAACATAATTTGAGAGAGGATAGAGAGGTTTTTTAGTGCAATTTCTAGTACCTTTTCGGATGGCTATTGGAAGGTCAATCTCATTTTCTGGTTCAGGTATTTCTTCATTTTCTGGTGCAGAACTTGGATTGGATTCATGGACTTGCATCATCTCTGGAATTTGCTTTCTCCTGGTGTAAACCTTGTTAAATCTCGGAGGATTGTCAGCTTCTATTCGAGTTGCTTCAATGGGGAAATCTGTATCCATAGCTTCTGATCCTCGTTCAGAATTATGTTGTATAGTTGGAGGCTCAGATCTGTTGGTTGTGATATATGGCAGAGTTAAGAACTCAGTATTTTCATGAGGGTCTTCTAGACATTGTTCTGTAGGATTGGTTTTGTTAAAAAAAGGTTTAGTTTCAAGAAAAGTAACATCAGCTGAGATATACCATTTTTTAATGATAGGATCATAACATTTATACCCTTTTTGTGTGGCTGAATATCCTAAAAAAATACATTTAACAGCCCTGGGATCCAGTTTATCTCTAGCTTGAACAGGGACATGTGCAAAGGCTGTACATCCAAATATTCTAGGAATCAATCCATTTGATTTCTTAAAGTGAGGAAAGAAATTATTTAGGACTTCTATTGGACTCTTATTACTTAGGCCATGAGAGGGAAGTCTATTAATAAGATATGATGCAGTAAGAACAGCTTCTCCCCAATAATTTTTTGGAACATTCCCTTGAAAAAGAAGAGCCCGAGTTATATTGAGTAAATGCCCATTTTTTCTTTCTGCCACTCCATTTTGTTGTGGGGTATAAACACATGAAGAGTCATGGATGATCCCATTAGATTGGAAATACGAGGATATGGTTTGGTTGAAATAATCTCTAGCATTATCGGTCCTAAACCTTTTAATATTAACTCCAAATTGAGTTGTGATCATTGAGTGAAATATGGGAATGATAGTGCTGACATCAGATTTTTGTTTAAGCAAATAGAGCCAAGTAACCCTAGTGCAATCATCAATAAATGTTACAAACCAGCGGGCCCCAGAAATATTTGGTACTGTAGACGGTCCCCATATATCACTATGAATCAATTGAAAAGGTTGAGAGCTTCTATTATTGCTGTTGGGAAAAAACGCACGAGTATGCTTCGCTAACTCACAAGTTTCACAATGAAGCTTTGAGATATCTAAGTTTTCATACAAATGAGGAAACATAAATTGTAGCACCTTAAATGATGGATGTCCTAGACGATAGTGATACAACCATAGTTCATCCTTATTTGTTATACTGTGAAGGGATTTTGCTTGGTTGGTTTGGGATTCTTTAGATACTTCCAAGTAGTAAAGACCATCTTTTTCTTTAGCAAGTCCAATCCTCCTCCCCGAGTCCTGTTCCTGAAAAACACATAGAGATGGGGAAAACATTGCAGAACAATTGAGATCAGAGGTTAGTTTCTTTATGGAGAGAAGACTGGCTGAGAGTTTGGGAACATGGAGAACGTTTTTAAGCATAAGGTTCGGGTTTACTTGGATATTACCATATCCTGCAACAGTAGCTACTGACCCATTTGCAACAATAATTTTTCTATTACTTGGTGAGGGTGTATAAGAATGAAACAAGTGGAATAAATGTGTCATATGATCTGTAGCTCCCGAATCCACAATCCAAGAGTTCACATTATATGAGGTATTCATACAAGAAGTTTTACCTGAGAAAACAAGAGAACATGATCCAGAGGGTTCCTCCATATTCCCCAATAGCTTCTTCAATTTCTTTATTTCTTCCATATTGAAACTGTCTACTGCTGGAGATTCTTTAATCTCTGTTTGTGTTATGTGCACTTGGGACTTTTGTTGTCCTCCACGATTCACCCACTCCTTTCCTGGAGGTTTGCCATGCAATTTCCAACATTTCTCCCTTGTGTGTCTCGGTTTCTGACAATAGGTGCACCATAAATTATCTCTATTTCCTTTCCATAGAGAATTAGGAATTTGCTCATTTCCTTTCTGCACCAGTTCAGGTTTGGTAAGTAGAGCAGACCCATCCATTGGTTGAGACTCAAGCATTACACTCCTTCGACTTTCTTCTGCACGAACAATAGAGATGGTTTCTTCTAGTGAAGGAGTATCCTTTCTCCCTAGAATTTGCACTCTAACTTGATCAAATTCAGGATTTAGTCCTGCAAGAAAATCATACACACGATCCTTCTCTATGAAATTCTTCAAGAGGATTGCATCCTCAGCACACTTCATTTCAAAAACTCTGTAGTGATCAAGTTCCTGCCATAGATTCTGCAACAGTGCCGCATATTCTGTGATTCCTCTGCTTCCCTGTTTTGTGGCTGCAGTTTTTATTTTGATTTCATATACTTGGGCAGCATCATTGGCTTTAGAATATGTGCGGTTTATGGAGTCCCAAATATCTTTAGCTGTATTAAGAAACATACAAGTGTCGCTGATGGTAGCTTCCATGGAGTCCCACAACCAAGACATAATCATGGAATCTTTTTCATCCCATGCTGCAAATGCTGGATCCTCCATGCTTGGACCATTTTCAAGGAGATGAACCAGGCATCCTTTTCCCTTGAGATAGGTTCTAACAAACTGGGACCATTTGAGAAAATTTTTTCCATCCAACCTGTATGACGCTCGGAGACCTTGGAGTTCTCCATTTTTGTGTGAAGGACTAGAGACTTCTCTACTTGATGTAGCACCAGACATTGTAATCGGATGTTAGGTTAACACAGCGGAAAGAATAACAGCAGCAATTAAGGCTGCCCCTTTTTTTTTTTTTTTTTTTTTTTTTGGACGAGAATGGCAATGAAGGCCAGCAATAGTTGAGGAACGGCAATGAAGGCCGTGAGACAAAAAACAAAGACCAGGGCTCCAGGAAAAACCTAGAGCTCTGATACCATGTTGTAAAACAGTAGTAGGATGCTGGAATTAATTATTCTCTCATTCATACTTTTGAAACAATACATAAGTGTTTAAAAAGAAACAAACTATTGTCTAATTAAGGTAAAAAATCTCCTGAAATAAAGTCTCTAAATCAGGAGATATCTACCCAATAATACCTGATCTTAATAAAAGGAAATCTGCCCAATAATTACTAATCCTAATCCCTTAATTTTAGGGATTAGACATAATTGCAGGATTACACATAATTGCTATATTAATTGCACAATAATTCACATATTCTGACACTTATGACTATTCAAACTTTTATGTTTTTGCCAAGATAACATGTTCATGGATGTTAACCTTCTGTATCCAGCTAAATACATAATGAACATAGAACTTTTGTCTCTGTACAGTCTGTTTGTTTCCTTGCATAGTTTGTCAAGGCAACAATGTTTTCAGCAACTAAACAAATTGTTTTCTTCAACTTGCAGTATACAAGAAACATTATCCACCTGCTTTGAATGATGAAGTTTGGAGATTGGATCGTATAGCTAAGGATGGGGCACTTCACAAGAAGTTGATTCAAGCAAAAATAGTAACTGTAGAAGATTTCCTACGACTTCTTGTCCGGGAGCCACAGAAGTTAAGAAGTGTAAGAACTCAATATAACTATTGCAAAAGCATCCATATCATTGTTCTCTAATCCAAAAGTACTAATTCCTACAAACTTCACAATTTTCCATCTTTGATGCAGATACTCGGTAGTGGAATGTCCAATAGAATGTGGGAGAATACTGTGGAGCATGCCAAGACATGTGTCTTGGGTGGCAAGCTCTTTGTTTACTACACCGACGAAACCGATACTGCAGGCATTGTATTCGATCATATATACCAGCTGAGAGGCCTCATTGCAGATGGCCAATTCTTCTCTTTGGAATCACTTACTCCAAATCAGAAGGTTAATTTTACGATAACTGAAAACAGAATTTGTAGTATGTGATTGACATGTCTTGCAAACTACATTAGCTCATTTATTCAGAGTTTGATTTACAGATGTCTGTGGATTCCCTGGTGAAGAAAGCATATGACAATTGGGACCAAGTTGTAGAATATGATGGAAAAGTTTTAAATTCGCTCACTAATGCAAAAAAGGGATCAAGAGCTTTGGCCACTCAGATAATGAACCATAACAGTTTCCCAGAGCAACAGTATTCCTCAGCAAAGAACAAGGTGTCATATGTGTCCTCTGAACCAAATCAACAGTCGCAGATAACAAATAACTACTCAGCCAGTCCCGGTTTGACTGACTATCTATTCGGGAGATCTGACAGTCAGATGGTAGGCACATCTTTAACTGACTCTGAGATATCATTGAATGGCAACATGAACTACATAACAGGTGAAAATCATGAAAATGCTGGCACTTATTTCGCTGGAGATTGGTCCCGGCCAAGAAGTGGACAAGGGTTGGAAGACATTGTGGCAGAAGAACTCCGTCTGAGGAGTTCAGAGATGTTGGAGAGTGATGATATGCAGAGGTTACTTAAGACAATCAATGCTGGAGTGAACATGTCAGGGAATGTTGGTCATTCTAATGAGGGTTGTTACGCCTATAGCCTTCAGTATGAGCCTCAGATGTATCATTCATTCGGTGAGGATCAGGGGAAGCCTTCGGGAAAAGCTGTAGTGGGGTGGCTTAAGCTCAAAGCTGCTTTAAGGTGGGGCATATTTATCAGAAAAAAAGCTGCTGAAAGGAGAGCACAGCTCACTGAGTTGAATTGAGTTATAAATATGCTTCAAACTGCAACATTTTCAACTCATTTTCCATCTGACAGACAATTTCTAGCTGATATTGCTTTTCGAATGTGACAAATTACAATGCATAGAACAATTTCAGAAAAACAAAACACAAAGGTTAAATAAGTTGTACAGATGTGGCATTCAAGGTTTGAATAGCAGTGACAAATAATTGGAAAACGCAACCTCAGACTTGCTTCAGCTTGTGCTATTATAGACATCAGGCAGCACTGTCATGTAACAGGCTCTCTTATTGTGGCATTTTATTTTTCTATTTTTGTTGTGTAATTTAGTTATGAATTCATTTTCATTTCTTACTTTTTCATTAACTGATCAAGAGTCTGTATCTAATGGTTCTTGTTTTTTCATTATTTTCTGATAATGTACCATGACTCTTTTGTGAGCACTTACCGCATGTAATAAAATGAATTCTACTGAAGAATATTAGACAATTTTTGTTCATAAGATGAAAATGTCATCAATCTCTAAGAAATGAGAATGATTTTTTTTTGATAGATTCACATTCAATTAATTTGTTTTAGTAAAAAGAAAGTTGAATTGGTAGTTCGACTTTTATATTCTTCAAATTTCAAATTTAAGTAACTATTATTATCAGAGCAACGAATACGAAACTTGAAAGTACAAATTAATATATAATTATGATTGGTTTATGTCAGAAGAGTAATATTTGATCACGAGAGGATGTTAGTACTAAAATGTAAATATTTTTATATATATTATAATATATTATTTTCTAATATTTGTTGTAGTATTTTACTGTTTATTAGAACTTTATATCAATCAAAATTTGATTTTCTTTTAGCATAATGCTACTTTGTATTAATTTTTTTATGTGAATATTTTGAAAAATAATACTGCATAATTACATATATAGAGCAAAATCTCTATCTGATTTTAGTTAATGACATCAATATTAGTCTTCCATTATTAAAATGAAGATTTACTTTTAAATTTTCAAATAATTATATTTATGCATATTTTATAGTCTTTTTAGAATAATTCAATGCGTTTAATTTTAAAAAAAAGTTACATAAATGACCAAAGTTTTATATTTTATTGTGGTTACAGTATCTTTTTAACCGGTTGTTGGTAGTTAAATTACTTCACAAATCATTGCACTCATGTAGCAAACGAAGAAATGAAAATAATAATAATAATAATAATAATAATAATAATAATAATAATAATAATAATAATAATAATGACAAATTCCTTTACAAATAGGAAAAATATAATAATTTCTTAATTTATGCAAACAAAACAACAAATCACATGAATATTGTTATGTAGTAAGATACTTTAGATATTTATTACATAAAATATCTTGGATATTTTAGACGGTTAAGTAACTAACCACGTTTTTAGGTAAGATGGTTATTTTTATTTGGCTTATAAATACAGTAACAGGGCAAAGGTCCAGGTACGTTCTCTTTATGCTCTAGAGACCCTAGAATAATATTTCAGAGCAGTATCATAATTACTCTCTTGAGAGCTGAGGCTCCATAATTCACATCTGACTTGAGCGTCGGAGTATCTTTGCAGGTACCTCCCCCTCCTTTGGCGAGTATGAAGAGCAACAATTGGAGAAGAGCAAGCGTCCCAGACAGCGTCCCAGACAGCGTCCCAGACAGCCAAGAGCAATAAAGACACACCGGACAAATGTACACCGAAACATTTTGGCGCCCACCGTGGGGCCGAGTGTCATCTCACAAAAACCGCAAGAGGAGCACTCGGCCTCGAGGAATCACTTTTTCGGAAAGAGCTACTCCATCAAATCGCTGCATCACTGCCAAGATTCTCCTCCGCGAGCCATTGACGCCACCACGAGCACCTCTGCGAAATCGCGCCCGTGAGCACATCAGCGAAATCGCACCCCTTTGCGGGTCAGATTCAGCGCAAGGACAACCCCCAAATCAGGTCCGCCCATCAGCCTCCGTCGCGCCACCAGGTGCTGCTGTCACAGGAGCACCATTAGGTCATCTCCCTCGTCTCCACTGTCGCACAATCTGCAAATCAAAAAACCCTAAATTCCCAAATCGCCTCCCAAACACGATCACGCTGATCCCACGACAGTGGTGGAGACCACCGAACTCCTGTCCACGGTGTATCTCAACAAGAACAACCCACACCAGCATCTTCAATGGCGTCACTCTTCAGATCCCAGAACGTGCAATCTAAGTCAACCCCAATTCGAAAACTTCACAACCTCTACTCGCAAAAACAAAACCACAATTCCAACCAATGAAAATCCAATTACACCAGGAATCCCTAATTTCCCAATTTCCACAAACCTCAATCCCCAAGTTGAGCCCAGGCGGAATCTGCCGTGTAAAATGCAGACACATTCCCGCCAATATGCAAGAGCTGGTGCGCAAAACTAGGGTTTCTGTTCAAGAACTTTGCAGGCCCCTCAGCTGCATTGACCATGGTGGAGGACCTTACTCAGATCGCTCACTTGCTCAACAGCCCCATGAAGCACCGATTCTAAGGTTTTTTGGAGTAAAAAGGGATTTGACAGAGAAGCGAGAAGAAGACGGTTGTCACCCAGGGACAAACCCTTTCGCCGTCTTGTCGGACCCATTCTCCACGTCTTCCGCAACACTCGCGCCATCCACGCGTCGTTCGGTTCTGCCTCCACGTCATCCAACCCAATTTCTATTCCCCAATTTCCTGGTCGACCACAAAGAACGAGCAAGTACTCCAACGTTCGTCCACTCGGCTCCGCCAGCGCTCGGTCATGCATGGTCTCACAACACTCAATCGTTCGGCAATTCGGTCTCACCGCCGTTCGGCAATTTTCAGCATAAAGCATCCATCAGTCGTCCTCAATAACGTTCGTCCTTAAAACGTCCCGCATTCAGCCTCGCGTACGTTCTGCCTTTCGACTTAGAGGACGCTCGACAATCAAAGGCTACGAGCGCTCCAAGATTCGGCCACTCGACGACAATGACGTTCGTCCTCTTGGCCTCAATCGTTCGTCACTTCGCTCGTCACCGACGTTCGTTCTCTTGGCCTCAATCGTTCGACCATTAGAT
The DNA here is from genome assembly GCF_029865625.1 of Vigna umbellata. NCBI lineage: Eukaryota > Viridiplantae > Streptophyta > Magnoliopsida > Fabales > Fabaceae > Vigna > Vigna umbellata. Next base: position 18,840 of record NC_142168.1, read on the forward strand.
TTATCGGACGTTCGGCCTAGAGCGTTCGTCACTTCGCTCATCATCGACGTTCGGTTTCTAGCGCTCGGCCTCGCGTACCACTCGAACGTTCGACAATCAGTGTGTACGAGCGTCCAAACAGTCGACCTTTCGGCCTCGCCGTTCGGATTCGGACGCTCGACAATCCCCGTGTACGAGCGTCCTTGCCGTCGGCCGCTCGGCCTCCAAGGTGTTCGACCTTTTGTTCAAACGCTCGACAGTCTATGTATACGAGCGTCCAAACAGTCAGCCGTTCGGCATCGCTTCGGTTTCAACCGCTCGGCCTGACGTTCGGTCTCTACCGGCCTCCTGATCGGCACCTCGGCCTCATTGACGTTCGGCCGTTTGGCCTCCAACCTTTTGCCTCGATCGTTCGGCCATTTGCGTCTCACACGTTCGGAAATTCGTTCTCGCGGCCGTTCGGCCTAGAGCGTTCGTCACTTCGCTCATCATTGACGTTCGGTCTCTAGCGTTCGGCCTCCCATGCCACTCGGTCACCAACGTTCGGCCATCCGTGGCTTCAAGCGTTCGGCCATCCGTGGCCTCAACCGTTCGGCCACTCGTCTCAACATCGTTCGTCCACTCGGTCCCCAACGTTCGGCCACTCGTTTCCATAACGTTCGTCCAAACCGTCCTCATGTTCAACCGCTCGAGAATCCATTTGGTTTCGGCCGCTCGACAAGCCATGTGACGAGCGTTCAAACCGTCCTCGTGTATGGCCTCACATTCCACCCAGTCGCTCGACAACCTATGTGTCGAGCGTTCAAACCATACTAATGTTCGGCCTCCTGACGCTCGGCACCTAGGCCTTAACCGGTCGAAACTTTGGTCTATGTGACGTTCGGCCATTTGACCTCACCGTTCGACAATCCATGGTCACAAGCGTTTCAACACTCTCCCATTGGGCCTAAGTGACGCTCGGCCCTTCGGCCTCTATCGTTCGACCATCCATCGGCACGAGCACTCAAGCACTGGGCCATCCGACCCCACTGATGTTCAGCCAGTCGAACTCTAACGTTCGTCCTTACTAATGACCGCCCATTGGTCCTGACGTTCGCCATCTTGGCTTGACCCGTTCGGCCAATCGCTTCATTGACGTTCGGCAATTAGCGCAAGAAGCGTCCAGCATTCGGCCTAACTGACGTTCGGCTGTCAGGTTTACAACTCGACCGAACGGTCTCACCTATGTGCTTAACATTTTTTGTATCTTGCAGGTCACAAGAAACAATCAGCCCAAGACTGAGTCATCCTATGCTGACGCACTAAAAATGGGCATCACACCTAGACCTGGTAGATGTTCGCCCTAGAACACCCAGGTGCATTGAATAAAGGGATACACTCCCGCTGGTAGATGTTCGCCCTAGAACACCCAGATGCATTGAAAAAATGGATACACTCCCGCTGGTAGATGTTCGCCCTAGAACACCCAAATGCATTGAAAAAAGGGATACACTCCCGCTGGTAGATGTTCGCCCTAGAACACCCAGACCATCAAACCTAGCGAACCATCCCCTAACCTAGCTTATGTTCGCCCAAGAACATCAAATTTTCAAACATTCTGTCGTTCGACATCGAAAGCGTTCGTCATTTGGTTTCATCTGCACGACCATCAAGGTCAACGAACGTTCACAAAGTCGTTCGTTCAGCCTCAACGCTCGACAATCAAATGTCAACGAACGTTCACAAAGTCAGTCGTTCGGCCTCAACGCTCCACCATCAATGTCAACGAACGTTCACAAAGTCGGTCGCTCGACCATCAATGTCAACGAACGTTCACACAGTCAGTCGTTCGGCCTCAACGCTCGACAATCAAATGTCAACGAACGTTCACAAAGTCGGTCGTTCGGCCTCAACGCTCCACCATCAATGTCAACGAACGTTCACAAAGTCGGTCGCTCGGCCTCAACGCTCGACCATCAATGTCAACGAACGTTCACACAGTCAGTCATTCGGCCTCAACGCTCGACAATCAATGAGTACGAGCGTTCAAACAGTCGACCGCTCGGGCTCACCCTGTGGATTTGAACGCTCGACAATCAATGAGTACGAGCGTTCAATCAGTCGACCGCTCGACCTCGCCCTCTGGATTTGAATGCTCGACAATCAATGAGTACGAACGTTCAAAGAGTCGACCACTCGGCCTCGCCCTCCGGATTCGAACGCTCGACAATCAATGAGTACGAGCGTTCAAACAGTCGACCGCTCGGCCTCGCCCTTTGGATTCAAATGCTCGACAATCCCTGTGTACGAGCGTCCAAGCTGTCGGTCGTTCGGCCTTAAAGGTGTTCGACCTTTAGGTTTCGACCGCTCGACAATCTCTATGTACGAGCGTTCAATCAGTCGGTCGTTCGGCCTCCCTTCGGTTTCTACCGCTCGGCCATACATATCCTCACGTTCGGCCTCACTCATTCTAGCTTTTTGCCGTTCGTCTCCACCTCTTTTTCATCCATCAAACTCAACTGCTTGGTTATCCTTGATGTAAAACGTTCAATTCACACATTAGTGACAACCAGAAACACGCTCCCCAACACAGCGAATACAGCCTCCCTAAAACCCATGAGTCCTATAGTTACCACGTCCATAAAACAGAACGGTTAACTCGGACTTGGGGGGCATGTTATGTAGTAAGATACTTTAGATATTTATTACATAAAATATCTTGGATATTTTAGACGGTTAAGTAACTAACCACGTTTTTAGGTAAGGTGGTTATTTTTATTTGGCTTATAAATACAGTAACAGGGCAAAGGTCCAGGTACGTTCTCTTTATGCTCTAGAGACCCTAGAATAATATTTCAGAGCAGTATCATAATTACTCTCTTGAGAGCTGAGGCTCCATAATTCACATCTGACTTGAGCGTCGGAGTATCTTTGCAGGTACCTCCCCCTCCTTTGGCGAGTATGAAGAGCAACAATTGGAGAAGAGCAAGTGTCCCAGACAGCGTCCCAGACAGCGTCCCAGACAGCCAGGAGCAATAAAGACACACAGGACAAATGTACACCGAAACAAATATGATATTCAAGTTTTTTATTCACTTTTTATATGTCCTTATTCATGTGATTTTGTAGTTTACAATTTTTCTACTCAACATTGTATAATAAAATAGAATAAAAATTTATAGAAAAATATCATTATTTTTCAAAAATAAGAGAACATGTAAACAAAAAATACTGCGTAAACCCACAGTTAATAACAAAAAAATAACACATTCAAATGTGAGATGAATTTGCATCATAATTGTAAATATATATTTTATAAACAAATGAGTTAATAATTAAATATACGTACCGTGTAGTAATTATAATAATTATTTAACATTTCAACTATAAAATCCAAAATTGCCAGAGAATTTGAAGCTTCAAATTTTTAAATAATTGTATTTATAATATTCATTCATAAAAATCCATTTTTATGATGTCAAATTCAAATATATTTATGTTAATAGTGATGATCTCTATCTCAAGTGCCATATACAACATTTGAAATAAAGATTGTTAAAATTAAAAATATAAAGCAAATTTTAAATTTTAAAATATAAACTAAAAAAACTGACTTAAAAAGTTATGAAAGTAAAAGAACTAGATAAAATTACATAAAGATTCAACATCTAACATAATTTAAAATTATCTAAAATTGGTTCTAAATACAAATTATATTATGTCTATCATAAAATTTATAGAAATTTTGTAATATTTTTTTTTTGTGGGTGAGTGATAAGATTTGTATTTCTTTACTTTATAAAGTTAATCTTGTAAGTTTTAAGTTTATTTTCGTTGAAAGTGTTATTATCCTATTTAAAGTTTTTAATGTGGGTATGAGATTAAGATACTTTAATTAATTAATATACTTGTGAAATCTATAAGAGTGATTTTTATACAGTTTGTAAATCAGGAATAATTAATATAGTTATAACTCTTTAATTATTAGTGGAAATCCTAAAAAAAATATAAATGAACTTTAAAAAAATCCGGAAACTAATCACTGAATTATTTTACATCAAAAATAATTTTTTAATCTTTAAAAAAAGTGGTACACTGTTAAGAATCTTGTTAAGGGAAAAGAAGTTTGCCAAAATAAATGCACAAATGATCAAAATATTTGAATATAGTTAAACATTAGTGCAAATTATAATCATACATATACCCTTATATTATATATATATATATATATATATATATATATATATATATATATATATATATATATATATATATATATATATATATATATATATTCTCATTTTTCAGTCATCACGTTTTATCATCTCCACCCAACAAAAGAATGTAATGAACTTTATGACAGCGACACAGGTAAAAAAAAATCAAAGAATAAAAATATGAGAACATAATTAAGTAAAAATAAAATATAAAGCTAAAAAATATATATAAATATAACTAAATTATTAATTAAATCTTCCTAAGATAACAATTAAAAAAAATACAATTTTAACAATAATTTATACTGATGTTAACTTTGTTTTGGAATTGATTAATACAATTGACCATATAAACTGTTGGATCTTTAATAACTGTCGTATATGATGTTTATAAAAACAATATTAAGGTTAATATGTAATTAATGATTAAGAAATTATTAAGAATTTCACATTTATGAAAAAGATAAAGTAATAGACTCTTTCAAGATTAGTTGTATATTAACATTTTTTGAATAATCAGCAAACGTAACAAATATTAAAAGTCAAACAGGTGATCAATCACTTCAATAATAAACTGAAAATTTTCACTTAATTAAGTTTTGATTGCATGAAAAATTTATATATATTCAGTTAGTCTCTAATAAATTTTTGTAATATATGAATACTAAATAATTTTATATTTTTCAATTATGTATTTATTATTATTTTTTAATTCGATGAAGTAACTATTATTTTACAGTATCAATTTACAAAATTATTATATTATTTTACAATTTTAAAAAATTATAAAATAATATGTAACTATAATTATGACAGGACAAAATAATAATAATGTCTTCCAATTAATAAAAAAGTTAAATTGTAAATATTCAATTAAAAATATAAATTTTCTTAATATTCAATAGACCCTAAATTTACTATAAACTCAATTGACCATATCTAAATTTATCAAACACTTAAAACTAAACCATTAAAAAATTTATACAAATACCGTAATTATTTTTCACATAGTACTGAAATTAAGATATGATAATACCATATAATCGATTATTTACCCTATTTTTATTTAAAAAATGTATTTCAAAATGAACATGATAAAAACAATTATGAGATACAGGAGGAAACATCCATTAATAATTGATTGAGAATATCTAAGAAAACACAATTTAGATGAATTCCACTTTCACTAAAGACCCACAGAGTGTAAAATAGCACATCTTTGAGAAAAACGTTTTTATGGAGAATATCATCTTACCTACTTCAACCATAAAAGGTCAAGTCTGTGAAAAGAAACCACCAAACTATTTAAGTCATATCAATTTTTTCTTGAATTAAATATCATACCATGTCATTTTCACTAAATTAGTTCACTAAAGCAACACCGTTATTATTTCAGTGCTAAACATTTGCGAAAACAATCTTGAAATGTATGACATCTTTTTTCTAATAGATTAAGAATTCAGGATATTAAGAGAATTTAAGCATTTGTTAGCACTCCCTAAATATATGAATTAAAGAGTTCAAAAGACATTCAACACAAAAGTAATATTCAATGACAAATTCATTGAACAATAAAACTCTAGTATTATTATATGTCTTAACCTGGAGTTCCTTGTTTTATATTTGTTTGGCTTTTAAGGCAAAGGATAAAAATGCAACAAACAAGGAAAGAAGTAATTGAACAATAATATTCTAGTATTATATGTCTTAGTATGATGTTTCTTGTTTTCATATTTGCTTGACATTAAGAAGGGAAGAGATCCAAAATAGAAGAAACAAATAAGTAGAAGTCATTGCATCCCCAATATAGGAGAGAATGAATTTGATTCCAATAAGCAAGTTGAACATACATATGGGTTCCTTTTCTATTCTTCTAACATAATCTCATATACTATGAAGTGTCTATGACAACATTTACAAGAGGATCCTATAGTTCATAAAAACCTCATCCAAAAGTCCATGAACTTAACTTTAGAATTAGTTATGTACTTGGCTAAATATTAAGTGGGATTTACTGGTAGGAAATCTCTTTCCCCTTGGCTTTCTACAAATCTTTCCCCAACTAATGTACCCCATTTTCTCAATGGCAATTTCAGTGTCAACATTTAGTTCCTTCAAGTTCAAAAGCAAGTCTGTGATGTTAGAGGATGAACCACAAGCCCTTCTCTTCCCCCGCGCTACTACATTTCTGCCGGCACTTCTAAGGCAACCTGATGCTGAGGGAGTTTTTCTGGCAGCTTCCACGAGACCTCCTATGGTTTGAAGATCTTCGGTCACCTCATACCGAGACAAAGAAGCAATGCTTGGGAGAATGTCACTTTGGAAGTCATTCCCCTGCCTCCTCCTGTTTGTTCGGCACTTTCTTGGTTGACTTGGTGAAGTAGATAGACCTTCTTGCTCATTTTGGCCACTACTCTTGTATAGGTCCTTGGTATCAGACAAATTTAAGGACATGAACTCAAAGTAATCAAAGTCAGCAGGCAGAAAGTCCTCAAGATCCTTAATGGCACAATTGAAATCCTCCTTAACCTCATGCTCTGGATGATCGACTACTGTAGACACAATTCCAGCAAACCAGTGGAGATAACTAGTTATAGAAGGTTCAGATGATGGGCACTTTGTCATTTGGATACCATCATAGGTCAAAGCTTCTGATATGGAAACCAAAGCCTCGGCTGCAATTCTGGTTTGCTCTTCTCGTGCTTCTGGAACCTCCTGCTCCTGCCCTGCCAATCGCAACATCTCAGGCTGGTTTTCATCAGATTCTCCTCTGGGTGGAGAACATTCCTTGTTTTCTGGACTTGCAGGTGCTTGTAAATCATTATCAATTGGCATATTTTCATCTTCATTTGTGCATGAATTTAGGTCAAGAATACCTGATGAATGTTTGCGCTTCTTTTCACTCTTCGTGTATTCACTGACAGATGCTTGTTCGCCCATGTCAGGATAACCATCAGAATGCAAATTTACATTGGATATCTTATTAATTTCTTCAGTCCTATGATCTGTGGACAGGCTCTGGACGACTTTGGGTGTCTGAGGTTTTCCATTAAGGTCGAATGCACACATGTGACTTTTTTGAACCTTATTCAACTCCAAATCAGAATGTACACACCCAGATTTCGAAGGATTCAGAAAGGAAGAATCAATGGGGGTTGAGGCTTCACATTCATCAGTGGGGTTTCCCTTGGGTACAGCAGGCTTTTCTTTAAGCCAAGGCAGCCTTGAATCCTGAAATTTATCATATTCAACGGTTATCCGAATGCTTTGAAATTCTGCAGCTTTGGTTTCAGAAGAACCAACAGGCATAACATTCAGGTTTATGTTCTTGTTAGTCTCCACATATTCTGAATCCTTAACATACTTCCAAAGCTCATGGCCAGCTGATGATGGACCACGATCACAACAGTTTGGATCATCAGCACTAATTGATGGTAGACCCAACAGATTGGACCTGTTACAAAATTTGCTGTGAAGACAGTTTTGACAATCTAAATTAGAGCCAGATCCAATACTTTTCCATAACACTGATGGTGAAATCCTAGAACTTTTCAGGTCAGACTCAGAAACAAGCTGATGAGAAGAACATGGGCATGAAGCATAGCTAGGTCCAATCCAGACACCACTTGTGGGATTATACCTTCCAGCAAAGCTATCCCTATCCGTTCTCAGTCCCGGGACAGTTTGATTGGTGGAATGAAAATATGAAGAGTTGTTAACTTGTTTCAGCTTCTTACTTATGGATTCAATTGAAACAGATTGGTTTTCTGTATCATTAAATATAGCAAGGGAACCCAAGTCACTACCGTTTTGCCCTGTAAAATTAGCAATTCACTATATCAGAAAAAAAGGTATACAAACAAAGATATGTATTACAATAACTACAAGGCAATCTCAGAGACAAGTTCTCACCAGAACCAGTACCCAAGGGCAGCCGTCCATGTTTTGTCCCCTTGTTTGGTAGTGGGGGATCTAAACAAGATTGGAGATCCTGTTTTCTTTCCAAATTCTGGATGACATCATTGGTAAAACTATGAGAACCTGGTTTAATTCTCCTCGGCATATCATGAAAGGTATAGTTTTTGTGATGGATTGACGCACCAAAATCAGCATACTTTACACCTGTCTCTCCTTCAAGCTTAAATGGCAAATTTAGGTCGGAAAAACCATTAAAATTGGTTCTAAATGGTTTCTCAACAGTGTTGTTATAAACAACCTTAGAAATTCCATTTAAAGTATAAGTTGACAGTGCGAGCTCTTTGATAGCCCTTTCATTTTCACAAGATTCACCTTCACTATCAATGTATTCATCAGCTGGAAGTTGAAGATCCAATATTTTCTTACCAACTTTTCTGTAAGCTGATACTGATAGTGTAGTATCTTTCGAAGATTCTATGGTTGCAGCTGGGGCAGGAGCAGCAACAGGAGTAGGATGTAATTGCTTGCTCATTTCTTGCATAGAAGCCAATGGTAACTGGATGCCTTCAGCATTTAAAATAGATGATTGACTAGTGAACCAATGCAAATTTTGAGAGTAATACAAAGAGGAACTTGACGATGATGTCTCCAACCTTATAGTATGTTTATGTAACTCAATCCTTTTAATTTCATCCATTAATTCTTTTTGTTTCTGGTAAATACGGTGAAGCTCATGAATCTGAACAGCAAGGCACAGGCCAGAGTCATTAAAAAATAAAGTTAGGATCTTTATGAATATCCAATAATATTCAAGAACAATTTTACCCCAAACAACAAACCTCCACAATTTATCTTTATTTTGGATGAAATAAATTTTTAGAATGAAATGAATGAATGAATTTGACAAAATTTTTAGAATCATTTGTTTTTCTAAATAAGATTCTTATTTTGCTCCCCACTTTTATTATCAATAAATAAACAAATATGATTAAACTTCTTCTCATAGAACCTAATACTGACCCAAATATGTTACAATGGAACCTCTTACTGCCATTTCAAAAAGCCTCAGACTCTATAGTTACACAACTTCAGGACTTCAGGTACCAGCAGATGATAAATGTTTAATCTTGTGTTTGACGAAGACTGAAATAGGAAGCCTTATGAAAATAGTTAATTTGTGTAGATAATGGGTAATACTTTCTCACATGACCATGTTTGCCATCCAACACTAATTATACTTTTAATAAAACATAAAAGAAAGTATTTTTGGCAGCTATATGCAGAAAAGATAAACACGATGAAACCATGAAGCTAACATACTTGGTCCCTGAATATGGCCTCATGCTTGAGTATTGTCTGTTTCAGAAGTTCCTTGTTGTAACCTAAAAGATGACAAGTTGATGACAATGGCGAGGATCCAAGTCCATAGCAGTCATCCTCACGTTCACCAGTATAATTAGATGAGGTCCATGTGCTGCCTTCTGCACTGAAGACAAAATCCCTCGGGGACTGATATCCTGGGATATAACCATTGTTTTGCCTGTTTGCACCCATGCCCAATAGTGCCATAGATGACAATGTAGAGATTTCAATGAAATAAGATATTATAAAGTATCCTCATTTTTAAGGGAATGAAAACCTGCAATCAAAACAAAAATAAATTGATTCTTAGTTAAATAATAATTAAGAGAAATATTTGATAAGTAATAAAAAAAAATACAGTTTAGACACCTGCTTTACTCTGGCTTACATAGGTTCTTATTTACTGAGAATACAAGATTGTTCGCTAAGGAGAAAAGGATTGCTCCAAGTAATATATATGTAATGTGCACCCAAAAAATAGAATAATTAGATTCAATTGGACTGTTTTGTAAACTGCTCACATGACCCACAGGGGAATTCCATTCTACAGCTAAATTATCTGACAAAACATTGTGAAGACAGAATAATTCTAGATCGTGACATTTCCATATGATGTCATAGTAATGAAGACCTGCAAAGAAATGTGAGCCCATCTGCACAACAAGAAAATAAAAATTGCCACAAGCCAACTTTAATCTTCGTGTCCAACACTATTTTTCATTTTGACATCAAATGTTAAGCACTCGTGAGGAATATACATTGTACATATTTAATCTAATATAGTATTATTTTACATAAATCTATAGACAACAGATTACTCAACGTCACCAAAAAAATCAATCTCGTCCAGCAGTATATATTCTCAGAGAATAATTTGGCACCAAACAATCCTCTCCATCACCTAAAAATGAAAATATATAGGTTACATGACAAACGGGTGAAGAATAGACAAGAGTCTATAACCGGCTTCACAAAAGAGAAATGGGAACACATGTAATGCTATGCAAGAGGGCCAGAAATTAAATTTCTTTCCTCCATGTCCCTCAAAAAGAAAACGTTTGATGTTTTAAGAAAGAATTTGGTTACGGTTAAAAGGATTTTCTAAATGGACAACAGAAAGGAATACAAAACTACCTTGCTTGCAGAAGCATTTAAAATTCAAGTTGATAAGCACAAGCCCCGGAAACAAATAACCAATTTTGTCACAATTGGCTTTCTCAAAAAGGGATTGGCACTTTTAAGTTATGATAGACATCAAATGTTTTTACGTCATAAATCCATAAGAGAGTGCAAATATTTCCTAACCAGAATTAAGAAACCCTGAAATCAACACTCACAAGTATCACTGAACAGGGAAAGAAGAGCACTGTGAATACACTAATAATGATATCAAAAGTTCATATAATGATAAGCACTGCATAAACTGCAGGACAAGCACAGAAGCACCAACAGCGATCAAAAGAATTTTCTGAATGAGATAGAGTTAGGCCAAATGTTATGGTATCAAGTCAATCAGACATTTCTGAGACAAATCTCACAGGCAAATCATATTTTGCAATCAGAATCAGATGCTCCAGACAAGGGTATCAAATCCATCCATCAGATAACCCAGCCAACGACACAAAAAAAACCAAAATATGATAAACAAGTATTTATTCTCAAAAACAAGTCCATCAAAACATTTCATGTACGGAAAAGTAACAGGAAGAATACTCAAGAGTAACCCGTTCACAAAAAAAACACAAAAACTTGCAAGGAAGGGTATACAACTTAACCCAATTACATAATCACCGAAACACATAGCTCAGTGTGAAAAGAACAAAAAAATACAGTCAAATTCAACACTTGAAGGAAGAAGCCACTGAAGAGTAGTACAGAGAAGAAAATTTTAGAGCAAAAAAATGGGAAAATAAACAAGAAAATGTTGAAGAAACACGACATCATTGAAGAGAAAAAAAAATGAACTCGCTCACTCACCGGAAGAGTCATTGTTTGAGGGTAGTGGATACGTTGGAAAAAAAAAGATGAAGGAGAAGAAAGGCATTAATGTTAAAGCGAAAAGAGAGAGACCCAGAAGAGGTTGGGAATCAAAAAGTGATCTTTTGCTTTCTGAGATGCCTTAGAAAAGCAGAAAAGAATGGGGATTTGGATCCGCAGTGCTGGGCCATTCTCTCAATGAAGATTTTGCTTTCTCTCAGAGAGAGAGAGAGAGAGAGAGAGAGAGAGAGACAGAGAGAGGAAAAACCCAAAATGAAACCCACAAAACAAACGAAATTTACATCAAATTGGAAATTAAAGTTGTCAATAACTTGTCTCTCTCTTCTCCGTCTCTTTCTCATTAATGTTTTTGCTTATTACAAGTTGCTTTTCTTTAATACTCCCTCCATTTTATATTTATTTGAGTTTTAAGTTTTTATATTAAGGAAAACAATTACTCCAACACAATAATAGCATCTTTTATGGTCAATTTTATCAAAATAGGTCTATTCTATTTCTTGATTTTTATCAATATGTCACTGACTATTAAAAGAGAATAATATTTATTTAGGAACAAGATTAAAATATAAATTTTGATACTTTATGAAAAAGTGAAATATCAATGAAAAGATAAATATTAAAACAACCATTATAAAAAGTTGAAGAGTAGATAGCAAAGAATGTATTGTTTCTATGCAAACGACTCTCGAAAAAACATTTATCAGATATGATTGAAAAACTATGTTTGTAAAACTACCTTGATGTTTCCAATTCGATATTTTAATTGGGTTTGGATTGTTACATTCTGTTTGGAGTCAGCAGTGGGTCCCTTATCTTAATTTTGAAGTAAGAAGCATGCAAACTATGTGAGCTTTAACCACCTATTAGAAGCGCTCCTACACTTTCTACCATTATTACTGTTTCTCCCTCACGCAATCAAAATCAAATAACCTTTTTTTTTTACAAAAAATATTAAAAAACTTTTTTTTCATTTTTTTAAAGTTGATTTCAATAATATTTAGTGTTTTTAATGTGTAATTACTGTTGTTGTCAATATAAATTTGGTTGTGGTTAATATATATTACAATTATATATTAATATATATATATATAATATTAATATATATATTATATTTGGTTGGGGTTAATAATTTTCCAAAATATTATATATATATATATATATATATATATATATATAATATTTTGGAAAATGTATTAAGTGAAAAAGTTTTATTATTAAAGTGAGTTTATAATTTTTATATGAGAATAACATATTGTGTTTGTGATTTTGATTTGGTTGTGTGTGGAATATCTTTCAAAGGGATTGTGTTGAGATTCTTAGTCACAAAACAACTAATTATAAGAATAAATATAATTATGCTAGTTGAATTTTGTATGTGTACGGTGATTTTCTTATAAATATTTATATTTATTGTTCTAAATTATGGACTTTCTGATATTTTCATTGTTGGTTATGATTGTAATGTTCTCTTAAATAAATTATGTGGAAATGTAGTGGGAGATTACCTAAGAAATTTCATTTTGGATATAGTTAATTAATTTTAAAGAATACTGTGTTTAGGTTTTTGCGTTTGTCTTTTATTTAAATTATTCTCGCTTAATTTGTTTGATATATTACTAAAAACAATTCTTAAATAGTAACTAATTTTATAGATAAAAACAATTAATCATTATAGTGATTAACTTAGAATAATTTATAAATTTATAATTATTGGTATCTAAAATAATTTTTATTATTAATAAAAAATTATAATTGATTTGTTAATTAAATTTTAAATTAGTCACTAACATTAACTATCAAAGTTTTGTCATTAAAAAATTATTAAGTAAATTGATTACTAATTAACTAAATACCAATAATTTTAAGTTCATAAATTTATATCTAAATTAATCACTATATATAATGACAAATTATTTTCTTCTTTAAAATTAGTTGATATTTAAGGATTTTTTTACAATAAATAAATAAATATATATATATATATATATATATATATATATATATATATTATATATATATATATATATATATATTATATATAATATGGGATGTTATAAGGTTTGCTAAGAGTACGAGCCTCGTCATCCTCAAAAGCATATTCTATTTGCACAAAGTCATAATCTAGAACGTCATTAAAATGTTTTTTTGACGGTTGAAGAGAAGATGAAGATCATTTATACATATACATGGGTCATTTCTTCTTCTTGAATTGTGGAGTCATCACAAGACACTGTGTTATCATAGGTTACATCATTTGCATATGTTGCATTAGTGTCTACATTAGATGAAACATAGAGCAAACATCATACCAACTCAAATAAGTTCATATGATGTGAATGTAGACATAGTGGCATCAAAAGAAGCACTATGCAGTAAAGGGAAATGATAGCGAAAACATCAAATTTTCAATCCCATCAACCTACAACAACTTTAAGTTTTCAACTAATGGGCTGAGATAAACATCTATGTTATTTTCAGGTTGCTAAGGACTAAATATAAGCATTAACAACATCATATACTTTCTTTTCAAGCAAAATCCAGGGGATAAGTTGTAAATTATCAGTATAACGAGCCAACAATTGTGATTGGTACTTAAATTACCAAATGAGTTCATCAGTAGCTAAATCAAACCTAATATTTCTACATTCTTCACCAAATTGGGGGAATTGTTAATTAATATTTTTCCATTGCTTTGAATCAGCTGGATGACAAAGCATTCCGTCAGTTGTTCTCTCATTTGCATGTCATATAATATTTTTAGCGTCTTTTGGATTTGCAAACAAACGCTTAAGTCTACGCACGAGTGAAAGGTACCAAACTAATTTCAAAGCAGACCCATTTTTTTCTGTGTGACCATTATCTTTACTATTGTTTTTTGACTTCTATCGTAATAACCCACATTTTAGACACTTTGTCAAAACTTCATACTCTTTCATATATAATATGCAATCATTTGAACATGCACGTATCCATTTATACTCCATACCCATCAGACAAAGAATTTTTTTTGCATCATAATTATGAGTGAGTAATGTATTTTCATTTGACAACATTTCATTCAACAGTAGCAACAATTCTGTAAAACTCTTATCAATCCATCCATTGGTCGCCTTTAAATTCATGAGCCTTAACACCGCTGACAACTGTGTGAACTTAGTTGAACCGACATACAAAGGAGTCTCTACATCAGTGGACATCGTTTCATACACATGCGCTTGGGAAAAAGCTTATGCGCCAACATCGCAGATCATGTCCTCTAATTTGTCTTCTTCCGGTCGATCTATTATGGTGGAATCGAATACATTTTCAGTTGGAGAGAGAGTTGGAAAGTCTATTAATTCGCCGTGTTAGATCTATGTTATATAACTTCTTACGAAACCATCACAAATAAGATATTTCTTAATATTGGTTGCGTTCAACTTCCTCCCATTCAAACAGTTGACACAAGGACATCTAAACTTGACTTCATTGACACTTGTATTATCATTATGTTACGTAAACTGTATAAATTCTTCTATCCCTCTCTCGTACTCAGCGTTGGTGCGTGGTAAACTAATCCAATGTCGATCTGTATGCATATTTACTGAAATTCTTTACACAATTTTAATCGTCTTGAATGACCACTTTTGTATTCAAGGTGTGACCCTATCCCATTCAAGAAGATTCACTTTTTATAGTTTATTAAACATATAAATTTTAAACAACATATCTAAAATTTCACGAAATTTTTTCAGCATCTCGCATTGGTCTTCAGGTTACACGAAATGAAAGTGATTGCAAACCACAATCAAATATGCACCCGAATACCAATACAAAACACAACTGCAAATTTTCATGAAATTTAATACATGTATGTTAATATTTATATATATTAATAAATTATGAAAAAATTATTAGCCTTCTTAAACTGTCCAACTGGACAATTCAAGATTCAATACTTGTAATTTATTATTACTATCTCCTTTCTATTCATTTGTAAAAAGTACATTTGTTAAAAAAAATTGAAGATAGTAAATAATTTTGGTATTGAATCTCGAACGGGAAACTAAGGCTAATTCAAAACAAGAATATATTCAAACAAACAAATAATTACAGATGCAACATACAATATATTCAAGTAAATAATATATTAAAGCAACAATATATTCAAACAAACAAATAATTACATAATTTATTTTCAAAAGTAAATTTGATAGAATGAATATTAAGATTCTAAGCATATTTTGTTCCTAATTACTACACAGATACTAGGATATTTATATCCTAATAATCCCATATTTACAATAAATAGATTCAGAAGGAAGTCAGCTTCACTTCGGATATTGTTTCGTAGTTGTTCTCTTGTATATTTAAAATAACACCAACTTCTACTGAATAAGCTTTTAGGTTCTTTACCTTAAGTGTTTAAATTGTTTTCACTTACGTTAATACTATGAATAATTATCTAAAATAAGGGAATCAAAGGTTCCTTTCAGTTATGTCCTCTTGATATGCTAAAGAATTAATCAAAATATCACTTTTCATTTTGTTTTTCCTTTATATTCTAATTTAATTTACATTAAATTACACAAGATTTCAGTTTTGAACCCTATAGTAGTCCATCTTAATTATATGAAAAACATTACCCTAACACCGGTTTTTTAATCTATATCTAATTTAGTTAGATTCTAATGCCAAAAATAATGTCGAATCAATATATAATTATCTAACTTTTTTTATACAGATCAAATAATACATATAATGTTTAACCAATATCAATCAAATACTACATCAAATACAATATATCAATCATAGACAAATCAAAATGTAAAGGGTTTTTAACAACTTACCGTGGCAGCGACGCATGGCTGCGACAGTGAAGCGACGAGGACGATGGCGAAGGCAGCGCTTGGAGAGAATACCCCTGCAGATCGCACGAGAAATGGAGCCATCCAACTTGGACAACACTTCGCCGGAGAAAATGGAGGCAACAGTGGTAGACGAACTGTGGCGGCACAACGGTGGACGTAGCGAGAAGACAACAATGGCCAACCCACGAGAGAAATAGAAATGGAGATTGCAAAGTGGAGAGTTATTTGTGCAAAAGAAATGGAGGACATGTTAGGAGCACTTCGCGTTTGGTGGTGGAGGTTCGCCCAATTGTAGGGGGAGGTCATGCTAGGGGAAGAAGAAGAAGGGGGATGTAGCACGCTAGGGGAAGAAGAAGAATTGTTAACTCTTTTTATGTTTTTGTAATTTGAACTAGTGAAAGAGCTACTACCTCGGTTCCATAAATAACCGAGGCAGTAAGCACTCTACTAACTCGGTTCTACTGCCAACCAATGCCTTAAGAGTTAAAAAAAATTCTAAATAAACTTGTATGCCTCGGTTGGAGGGTAAATCGAAACATAAATAACCAATGACATCGGTTCGAAGAAAATCGAGACAGTAGAGGTCGACAAAATGGATTATAACGTTTAATTTTAGAGATTGTCAACAGCTGACAGGACCTACTGCCTCGGTTCTACAAGTAGCCGAAGCAGTATGTCCCATTCAAACTTTTGTCAATTGTAAGGTCTGACTTGGTGGTGGAATATGCAGAGTTTTCTGCCTCGATTGGCCTAGAAACCGAGACAGTATCCCCTTTAGGCCACGATTCAGAGCAAAATCAATGTGGTAGGGCTTTTACAAAAAAGTTGCCAGTCCGAGTTACAAAGGATAGGTGGAATTACAGAGGATTTTATACTTCAGTTTGTTATATAACCAAGGCAATATATGTCATAGGCTTCAGTTCCTAGTGAACCGATACATATAAGTTTGTGTTAATAACGAAAATGTCATTGCATTTTAATGTGTTTCGATTTTTTCAAAACCGAAACGTATTGGGTGTGTTAAAAGATTGTTTTTTTTACTAGTGAAGGTTGAGGTGGAAAAAGTATATCAAGAATGCATTGGTAAAAAATTCATGAGGTAAAGGTGATAAAAGAGGTGTAGGTATGAATGTTTCGTGATAAAGGTTTAAATGGATGGTTTGATAGGCCTAAGAGACAAGTATTGTTAAAGCCATTTCCCTGGAACTAAAATTAACAAACTCAAAGAGAAAGGAGGTTTTGGGATGAAGTTAAGAACCTCTAACAACAATGTTTGATTTCTTTTTCTCATAAATATATATATATATATATATATATATATATATATATATATATATATATATATATATATATATATATATATATATATATATATATATATATGGTGAAACTCATCAATTAATGCAAGTTGGAAATGTAAGACCCATAGAAAAATCAAAATAATTTTATGAATATTGTGGTTTTGAATAATTAATTATGGTGTGCATTCATATGTAAGATAAAGATTATTGTTTGTATTTTTTTACCATTTTGTTTAGCTTGGTTTTTCTTGTGTTAATTATTTAAATTTGATGCAATTTGTTCTGGCCATCTTTGGTTAAAAGGAGGGACATAATTATAAATTAAAAAAAAATAATATTACTACTAATATGGAAAGAAGAAGACAATATTGAATCATGGAGGTTGATGATTCCCGTAAAACATGGGTGCATGTTTTGGTAAAAGGGGACCCATCCCTTTCAATTGTTGTTTTTCTTTTCTTTGCATTGTATTATTGCAAGCAGCATACGGGGATGCTTTATTCTTCTTTATAAAAACTTATTAAGGCCATAAGAGAGGAGGAAAAGAGAAGAGAGATTTAAGTTAGAATTTGCTTTGAATTTGAGAGTGAAATCAAGCAAAGGTGTGGTCTAGGAACATCAAGAGTGAAGAATTTCTTGCAAGGAGAAGAGGTAGGGGAGCTAATCCTTTCTTGATTTTGATCATGAATATGAGTATGAATGTGTTAAAATTGGTAATGGTAGTTATATATTGACTTGTGTAAAATTTGGTTTTCAAGATTATAATCTCTCATTTTCGAGTTACTATGGTGAAAAATTTCTATTAATTGTTTTCACCGTTGGATTTAGCTAAAATTTTAGTATGTGAATCCTAAGACCTATTACTAAACTTTGACCGTTCGGATTTGAAAATAGAAGTCTGTAATTGGAGAAATAAGTTCTGCAAGATTGAGTAAATTAGTTACCCCTGTAGTTCTGTTACTGAGTTGTCTCGGTATAATATTGATTCTGACCTATTGGACCGTTAGATCAACCTCAAAATTTGATATATGATCCCTAAGACATATTAATACACTTTGACCGTTCGGATTTGCAATTAGTAGTCTTTACTTGGAGATATATATCCTACATGTTTGAGTGAATTAATTACCCCTGCAGTTCTATTACTGAGTTCCCTTGGTAAAATATAGATTCTGACTTATGGGACTGTTAGATCAACTTGAAAATTGGATATATGATTCTTAGAATACATTATTACAGTTTGACCGATCGGATTTGGAATTGAAGGTCTATGTTTAGAGAAAGAAATTTCGAAAGTTTGAAATATTTGATGAACACTGCAATTCTGTTCTTAAGTTATTATGGTAAAAATTTCATAGATATTTCATTTACCGTTAGATTGAGCCCAGACTTTAGTATGTAGTTCATAAGACATATTAAGTGATCTTGACCGTTCAGATTTGGAATTACATGTATGAGATTAGAGGAATTCATTTCGCATTTTGAGTTTAACCGAGAACCACTTAAATTTCTGTCTCTGAGTTACCTCGGTAAAATCTCCATATCTACTTAGATAACCGTTAGATTAATCTGAAATTTTAGTATGTTGATCCTAAGAGATAGTGGCATACTTCGACCGTTCGGATTTTAGATCGGAGTTACAGAATTAGAGATATTAATTTCGTATCTTCTCAGGGATCTCAATATTGTTAATTTATGTTTTTGGATCATTTATACAAAATTGATGATTTCCGCCTCATTAACCATTGGATTGGACTGAAAAGCTTACCATATGATCTAAACATGTTGTTGATTAGTTTGATTGGTTCAGATCGTCGATAAATAATATGTTGAAAAAGGTAATTTGGTTAATTTGAGCTACCTTGGGTAAGTAGATAGTATTGTCTTGCTGCGCTACTTTGGTAAGTAGGCAGAAGAACTTGGTTTGCGCTACTTTGGTAAGTAGGCGAGAAGATGTTGGGTCTGCGTTACTTTGGTAAGTAAGCAGGGTGATTTGCGCTACTTTGATAAGTAGGCAGGATGAGATGATGAATGAAGAGATAAAAAGAACGATATAAGTCGTGCTACTTTGATAAGTAGGCAGATTAACTATACTGTGCTACTTTGGTAAGTAGACAGTATTGTCTTGCTGCGCTACTTTGGTAAGTAGGCAGAAGAACTTGGTTTGTGCTACTTTGGTAAGTAGGCAGAAGATCTTGTGTTGTGCTACTTTGGTAAGTAGACAATATCACCTTGTTGTACTACTTTGGTAAGTAGATAATAAAAATCACCTTGTTAGATTACTTTGGTAAGTAATCAGTATATCATGGTTATACTACTTTGGTAAGTAGACAGAAGGATTGTTGACTGCTGTGCTTTGGTAAGTAGGCAGATTAATAATATGTTGTATTGACTCTAGTGAATCGACTGATGATTTTGACTGGAGAAATATTATAAAGTATCAGTGTAATAGTTGGTTTTTGAGTATGTTTGAGATGCATGTATTTGACTGATTGCCATACTTGTGATGTTAGTAAGATTGTGGATGATGTATATTTCTTGAATCGGTTAGCTCACCCTACTGTTTGTGTTTGTGTTTGTGCATGTGAATGCGATGATCGTATAATGTGTGATATTATACGGGAGCAGAAACTATATCAGATGAATTAGCAGATGGTTCTGGACTCGCTTAGAAGATGAGAGATCTGTGGGGAAAAGGAGACATGGGGAATTTCTAAAATAAATCTGTGTTTGAATTTCCGAACTGTGAGAAATTTTAAATTTCAGAAGTTTATGAACTGTGTGGAATTTTATTTTCAGAAGACTTGTGCTGTAATAAAGAACTTAATATTTTATGGGTGTTGAAATTTGTTAAAGACGAATTACATATGTATTTTGTGGAAAATAAATTGTAACGCCTAAATCGGGGTGTTACAGGAAAGATATTGATGACATTTTTTTTCACATATTCATAACTTTTTTTTAATAAAAGCAATTTTTTTTTCAATTTTACTTCATTTTGTTTTAGTAATAATAAATTGAGTTTAATGTACATATTTATTTTAATTTTTTATTTTTAATTGATATGACCTTTTTGATTATTATTTTGACCATACCCTTTTTCTGTAAATATTAATTTTTATTGATTCTAGTTAGATTGAATTTAACATTTCCAAGACTTTAAAATAGACATACGATTTTGTTGGTGTGGAATTTTTTACTATTTTGTATGATTTTTAGAAGACAAATTTGTTGAATTTTTTAAAAAAACTCATGCGGATTTAATTTCCTTTTTTTATATTTTAAACTTTTTCAAATTGAACTTATGAAACTAATTAAAACACACGTTTAGATTTTATTTGAAAGCTTATATATGGTCTAAATGTGTTCTAAATATATCATTTGCTTATTTGTTAGACTTAAAAATTGGTTATTCATCTCCTATTCTTTCTTTCTGCTCAAATATGTTTTGACTTTTCTCCTCTTATTTGTATTTTATATTTGTCATCAATGAAGATTAAGCAATTATTAAACGTCAATTTAAGGAATGAAGATCTAAGTCGAATTGAGTTAATTTTGTACCTTATAATTACAATTTACATTTTTTACGTTGAAAATCAAATTAAGAAAGAATTGAATGTTGTTTTGATAATTAAATATCAATTAGATTAAATAATATTTTGATTTGATTTATATAATTAGTTTAACTGATTAAATAAATCAGTTGATGGTTTAATCTTGAATTTAAATATTTAAACAATTATAATAAGAAGGATTATTTAATCAATTTGTAATAAGAAGGATTATTTAAACAAATATCTAATCATATTTTATTTTTCAATTTGTAATTTTACTATATTTTTTCAATTTGTGTTCTAAGTTTTTAAATTCTTAAATCGAAAATTTAGTTCATACAAAAAAAAAAGAATTATTAAGAATTGATTGTAAACAATCAATATTTATTCTCTGATAATGGATGAAGATTATTTCTATATTACACATTTGAAAGAAAATTATTAAATATGGCATATTCTCTAGCACATTAATTTTGTTTGTAAGATTGATTGCCTCGAGCATCCATAACAGCTTCTTTTCTTCATCCGATATTGGATTAGAGAGAAAAGGTTTAATCTTTTTGGTGGCAGAATTTTTCGTCTGGCTTTGTGTTTTATAATGAAACGTATTTCATAAGAAAGTTTAGAGTAAACTATAAGTTAATGTTTAAGAGGTTAAAAAAAGGAGAACGGATAATGTATTAGGTTATTGATATATCATTGATTGCATTATTTTTTTAGTGGACTTTTTATAAAGGGAAAAAAAGATTAAATTATTAAGTTTTCAATAAAAATGAAACTTAATTGAAAAATTTACAAATAATAAGAAATTATTAATATCAGCTAAAAAATAATAGATACGCTATTAAGCTTATTTAAAAAGCAATATATTTATATGAATTAGATTGGGATAAATAACATGAAAACCCTATCTAAGTTCACTAATCCACTATCAAATAAGCATGAATGAATGGTAATTTTACTCTATTAATTCATCAGATTAATCTAACAAGAGGACGTCTAGCCCCTCGAGTGGATTAGTTCTACCATCTCATCTTTTAAAATAATTAAAGTAAAAAATTATAATAAATATTTAAATTTAAAGTTTTTTGCTTGTAATATTTTTTAGATATTTGTAAGAAATTAAAATATTTGCTTGTTATTATTGGTAATTTAATTTCTATAAAAATAACAATTAAATAAAATTTGGATTAAATTATTGATACATTTTATATTTTTCTCTTAGCTTTATCTATTTAAATTAAGTTTAGTTTTATAACTTTACTAAAATGTAATTTTATAAAATAAATAATATTTTTGTAAGAAAAACTAACATATCAGTTCACTGACCACAATTAGAGAACAATTCAAACTTTTCAAATGTATTTTTAACTAATAAATTAATTTAAATCAACATAATTTTATTGATTGGTGATGAATCAATTCAAAAAGATGTAAGTCTCCCTTATACTAAAATGTTGACTAAATTAAAAGAAGAAAACAAAATTAAAATATATTCACATAGAAACTTCAATTAATATGATTTCACATCATGAGTATGTGTACTATTCATCGAATAAAGTTTTTTGGATTCGATGCTAAACAATTAAAAAGTAGGTTAATTGATGAAATGGAATGTGCCATTTTGCAGGTGTTATTTTTGTTGTAGTGTAAAACAGAAACAGAAAACAGATCATTAAACAGTATAAAAGCCTTGTAAATCAGTTTCAATTTTTAATAATACAGTTTTGAGGTTATTCAGTATACCTGTGTTTTCTTTGCATCTCTATTGTTGCTCTGAACGGTTGTGTGGTGGTGGTGAAGAACAAAGAGGCTGAACCCTAGCAGAGCTCTGGTGGTGCTCCCTCAGCCCTCGCGTGTTTCTTTCTGCTTCTGAAGTTCTCTCTCTCTCACGTGCATATTTTACTTTTAAGTAAAACTTATCTGTGCATGGGTTATTACCCTTTTACCCTTCATTCTAATATGGTATCAAGAGCTTAGGCTGAATCCTGGTGTGTGAAGTGGGTGCGTGGAAAATTTACTGAAGGTGTGAGAGCTTTATCTGGTGGTGCGTGTATCCAGAGAAGAAAGGAGGTGAATTTTGGTAAAAGATTTTGCAAGAAAGTTTGCAAGACTGTGATGGCAAACTTTGGAGGCATACAGGGACCATTACCCATGTTTGATGGCAAGCAGTTTGATGATTGGAGAATCAAGATGCGTGCTGTGTTTGGATTTCAGGATGTACTGGAAGTTATTGAACAGGGACTGCCTAAATTGAGTGACAATGCATCTCAAGAAGAGAAGAAAGAATACAAGATGATGGTAAAACTGGACAGTAAGGCCAGATTTTTGATATATCAGAGTGTAAGCCAGAAGATCTTTAACAAGATCTCAAATGCTGACAGTGCAAAGGAAATCTGGGGTATTTTGGTGAAAACATATGGTGATGGAGACAGGAATGCGAAGATTAAACTGCAGGCACTCAGAAGACAGTTTGAAACCTTGATTATGGATGAAAATGAGAGTGTGGCTGAATACTTTGATAAGGTGCAGGAACTTGTGAACAAGATGAGAGCTTGCGGTGATAAGATGATGGAAGAGTATGTTGTGGATAAAATTCTGAGGACCTTGACTGCCAGGTTTGACTATGTAGTAGCTGCCATTGAAGAAACCCGAAGAAAGGAGAATATTGACATTGAGGAGCTGCAGCATTCATTAGAGGCTCATGAGTTACGCCTCAATGAGCGCAAACAGTGCCAGGAGCAGGCCTTGCAGGCCAGATCTCAGTGGAAAGGCAAGAAAGGGTTCAAGAAAGGAGGAAAAGGTGGCAAGAAGGGCAAAGATTCACAGGACCAGCAAGGAGAAGAGTCCAGTGAATCAGGCCAGGTGAAAACTCAGAAAAATGGTGAATGGAAGTTTGACAAAAAGAAGATCAAGTGCTACAACTGTCAAAAACTGGGTCATTATGCTAAGGACTGTTGGAGTGGTGAAGGTGCTAAGAACAAACCAAAGAAGAGGGCTAATTTGGCCCAAGAAGAGGAATCTGATTCAGAACCAGTAATGTTGATGGCAAAAACAGAAGAAGTTTCATCAGAAAATGATGTGTGGTACCTAGATTCTGGGTGTTCTACACACATGACAGGGAGAAGAGACTGGTTTGTAGGAATTAAAGGGGCTGGACATGGAAAAATCAGGTTTGCTGATGATAGAAGTCTGGTTGCAGAAGGCACTGGCAGGGTTGTTCTAAGAGATGTGGAAGGAAGAGATGTGACAATTGAAGAGGTACTGTATGTACCAGGATTAAAATCAAATCTGCTAAGCTTGGGACAGCTACTGCAGAAAGGTTATGTGATGAAAATGGAGGATAACAGTCTCAGAATTTTTAACCAACAGAAGAGGATGGTTATACAAGCCCAGCTGTCGCAGAATAGGACATTCAGGGTTGTGATGAGTGCAGTAAAACACCAGTGCTTTACTGCCTCAGAAAACAAGGAGGAATGGCTTTGGCATTTGAGGTTTGGACATCTAAATTTCAGGGATCTGTCTCTGTTAGGACAGAAAAAGATGGTGAATGGGCTGCCCAATGTTATTGTTCCAGAAACAGTGTGCAGTGAGTGTGTGCAGTGTAAGCAAACAAGGGGCAGTTTCAAGAAGAATCTACCCCAGAGATCTGCAGAAAGACTAGGAGTAGTCTATTCGGATGTGTGTGGGCCAATGCAGGTTGAAACACCAGGAGGCAGCAGATACTTCCTGCTGTTTATTGATGATTACACCAGGAAATGTTGGGTGTATCTAATCAAAAGGAAAGGAGAGGTACTGGAGGTGTTTCAAAAATTCAAGAGAATGGTGGAAAAGCAGTGTGAGCAGAAGATAAAGGTCTTAAGGACAGATGGAGGTGGAGAATACATCTCCACTGAATTCAAGTTGTTTTGTGAACATGAAGGGATTATACATGAGGTTACTCCTCCATATACACCACAACATAATGGTGCAGCTGAAAGGAAGAACAGAACACTACTGAATATGGTGAGGTGTATGTTAAAAAGCAAAGGGTTGCCTAACTTTTTATGGGGAGAGGCTGTGGTTACAGCCACTTATATACTGAATATGTCTCCTACAAAGAGACTGGAAGGCTTGACACCTGAAGAAGCCTGGACAGGGATGAAACCAGATGTCAAACATCTGAAAATATTTGGCTCGTTGTGTTACAAACACATACCAGACCAGCAGAGAAGGAAATTGGATGATAAAGGAGTGCCTCTAATTTTAGTAGGCTATCATTCAACTGGAGGATACAAGCTGTATGACCCTACATCAGGGACAGCTTGCATCAGCAGAGATGTAGTTGTGGATGAAACTGGAGTTTGGAAGTGGGACACAACTAGGCAGGAGACATCAACCATCACTTTGGAAGATGAAACTGCTGTAGTTGAGACTGAAGAAACTGTGAATAATGATGGTAGAAGGAGGTCATCACGGGTTACTCACTTGCCAGCTCACCTAAGGGATTTTGATTTATCCTATGAAGCTACTCTCACATCAGAGGGACATTTTGTGCACTATGCACTAATTGCAGAGGCTGAACCTGTTGAGTTTGAGGAGGCTGTGAAGGATGAGAAATGGCATAAAGCCATGGAGGAGGAGATTGACTCCATTGAAAGGAACCAGACCTGGGAACTGGTGAAATTACCCTCTGGAAAGAAACCCATAGCATTAAAATGGGTTTATAAATCAAAGATAAATCCCCAAGGCATTGTTGTGAGGTATAAGGCACGGCTGGTTGCTAAGGGATTCTTACAAAAGGCTGGAGTTGATTATGGTGAAGTATTTGCTCCTGTAGCAAGGGTTGAAACCATAAGATTAGTGGTATCATTGGCCACTAAATTTGGCTGGTCTCTACACCAGCTTGATGTAAAATCAGCCTTCTTAAATGGAAGACTAGAGGAGGAGGTTTATGTGGTACAGCCACAAGGTTTTGAGGTCAAAGGGCAGCTGGACAAAGTGTATAGGCTGAAGAAAGCTCTCTATGGGCTTAAGCAGGCTCCAAGGGCCTGGAACCAGCGTATTGATGGGTTCATGGGCAGTATTGGGTTTGAGAAATGTGTCTCAGAACACGGTGTGTATGTGCAAAGCTGTCAGCACAAAGGAAAAACAGAGAAGTTGATTGTGTGTCTCTATGTGGATGACATGTTAGTCACTGGAAGTTGTGAAGAATTAATTTCAGTCTTCAAAACTGAAATGCAAAGTGAATTTGAAATGAGTGATCTTGGAAAACTCAGCTATTTCCTTGGCATTGAGTTTACCAAGACTGAAGATGGAGTAGTGATGCACCAATCAAGGTATGCTTTAGATCTGTTGAGAAAGTATGAGATGGGTGATTGTAATACTGCAAGTACTCCTGCAGAAGTTGGATTAAGGCTGGAAAGGGAGCCAGAAGAGGAAGCTGTTGATCCAACAGCCTACAGAAGAATGGTTGGGAGTCTTAGGTATCTTTGTAATACCAGACCAGATTTGAGTTATAGTGTTGGAGTAATAAGCAGATATATGGAGTGTCCTAGAGTATCACATCTGACTGCTGTCAAACGGATACTAAGATACTTGAAGGGTACACATTCATATGGGGTTCAGTTTAGAAAAAGAGAGACTGGAGAAGAAGTACAAATTACTTCTTATTCAGATGCAGATTGGTGTGGAGATAAGACTGACAGGAAAAGCACTGCAGGGTACATTTTCTTCATGGATGGATCTCCTATTTCCTGGAGTTCTAGAAAGGAACCAGTAGTTGCCTTATCTTCATGTGAGGCAGAATACATAGCTGCCTGTGAAGCTACGTGTCAAGCAACCTGGCTGAGATCCTTGGTAGAGGGACTGAAGATGGAGTTATCCGAGAGAAGGGTTAGATTAATGGTTGACAACAAATCAGCCATAAATCTTGCCAAACATCCTACATCTCACGGTAGGAGTAAACATATTGAGACCCGATTCCACTACATCAGGGAACAGGTCAGCAATGGGAAACTGGAAATTGTACACTGCAGATCCGAAGATCAACTTGCAGATATACTGACTAAAGCCCTAAAAGGCGAACACTTTCTGAAACTCAGAAAGCTAATCGGGATGGTGCAAGCTGAAGCTTTGGAAAATTAGGGTTTCTCTTCGCAGAGAAGAAGATCGGTCAAGAAGATGTTTTTCCCCGATTTTAATCGGTGAAAAACATGTGTGTGCTTGAAGAAGGTGGTTCTACTGAGTTTAATCGGTAGAAGGTGCTGGAAATCGAGGAGAAGAAGATTTTCACCGATTCAATCGGTGAAAAGGTGTTATTCATCGTTTTAATCGTGTTTTTCAAGTTTTGTTTTAGGAGGAGTGTTGTAGTGTAAAACAGAAACAGAAAACAGATCATTAAACAGTATAAAAGCCTTGTAAATCAGTTTCAATTTTTAATAATACAGTTTTGAGGTTATTCAGTATACCTGTGTTTTCTTTGCATCTCTATTGTTGCTCTGAACGGTTGTGTGGTGGTGGTGAAGAACAAAGAGGCTGAACCCTAGCAGAGCTCTGGTGGTGCTCCCTCAGCCCTCGCGTGTTTCTTTCTGCTTCTGAAGTTCTCTCTCTCTCACGTGCATATTTTACTTTTAAGTAAAACTTATCTGTGCATGGGTTATTACCCTTTTACCCTTCATTCTAATAATTTTGATATTTGTCTTATTAATCTCACTATAAAGGTGATCAGCTTCTCTCACTTTCAAGTTTGAATAAAATATTTTATTGAAATATTTGTAGTAGGAAGTTGTGAACGTCACAAATTATTATAAACCTTGAAACGGGGATTTCATACTTGATTGAGCAAAGTACGAAAAATCTATTAACTTTAGGGGATACTTGTGTAAAATTCGTTAGCTTATTCAACAATTTGATCACACTTTCTGAAAAAAAAATTTATTTGATTTAAAATGTCCTTACTAATGGTAGCTTCGGACAAGGAACTTCGTTAAAAGTTATTTAAGTTTTTATTTTCTTTTTTTTTAAGAATGACAATGGGTTAATTTCTCTATACCCGTTCGACATTTAACCTATGAAATGGAGGTTGAACTAATTTATCCTACTTGTGAAAAACGAACTGAATGTTATATTTACGCCACATTCTTTGTGTCCTGCGGATTGATCCACATTTTGTGGTTAGTAGAAACATTTTCTCGTTCTATTTTTAAATAGATTATAAATTGTGATTTGGGATCTGGGGTACAATGTGTAAGAGATAAAACCATTTGAGTGAAATAATTTGGTTGTACCCAATTAAGAGAAATTGAAAATAAATATGATATTCAAAGAGTAATTATTTTTCAATGCAGAAATAAGGTAACCTTACCACTATGAAATTTATGAGTGACGTTTGGTTGAAGTCCTTTAGCTTTGCCAATGTATCTACAAATAATCATTAGTAAAAAAAAAATTCTCTTTATGAAAATAAAAACTTTAGAAACAAAATCTTACTTTATTGAAATAATTAGTAACATTGTATTTGAATTTGAGTTAAGTTGCACTATTTAACTCAAATTCAAAAACACTAAATTAACTGAAACATGTGAAATATAAATCAACAAGAAAAGTTGACTTTGTTGATGCAAGCTTGCTCTACATCGTCCCAAGCTTGCACGGGCTATGAGTTATGGAGAGTGGGCTTAAGCGGGTCACTGAGCTCAAAATCTTAATCTACCTCAAACTTTTCACTATGTGTGAGTCCGTCTGGTCTATCCCGCATTGTCATTCCTACTTTTGATGTATGATCTTAGAGAACAATAAGACATGCATTTTAGCAAATGAATTCTTATTAATAAAAAAGGAGAGTTGTGCAAAAGTGATCTTGTTTATAGATGCCTAAACCCTTGATACTCTATGACACAAAAATGTAAAACTTACAAAACAAAACCAATACATATTCATGGCTACATTCAACACCTTAAATTGACCTAAATTTGGTCTCTCCTAAAGCCAGATTTTCTCTAAGGTTTTTCGTAGTCTTAGTCATCCAATTAAAGGCTAATTGAAGGCCTAAATCTAGTCTACACGATCTTTTACAAAATAGGAGAGACTTCTTCTTTGGAGCTCCTTCTTATATCTTCTTAGCCATAACCTTATCAAGGGTCCAATGTTTTGTTTCATAAGTTCCTTAACTTATTAGTTTACATTTTATAATCTTTGCATTTATTTAAAAAGAAAAATTTTTAAATTCTATTTTTGAAAAATCTTTGTTAAACCAATTCACCACTATAAACCTATTGTCTTGTATTCAAACAACACTTGTGAAAATCTTTCAAAAGGTTTTTAAATACAATTCAATTCTCTTTTCTCATGTTTTTCCTATTTTTACACTAACAAATTAATAAAAAAAATTAAAATACATTCTATTTATAAATATATACAACATTTGTTACTTGCTATAATATATATATATATATATATATATATATATATATATATATATATATATATATATATAATATCATTTGTTGTTAACATATATAAACCTCTTAACGAAAATATTTTCTTCATATAAATTATATTTCATGTGCTAACAAATAATACAATAATATTTCATTTAGAATTAATCATTTATTTGATCACATTAAATTCTCTAGTTTAAAATTCAAATATCAATCTCCCTAACAATTATTAGAACATTGACTCTATAGGTTCAAAATGTTGGGACACCATACTCTTGAAAAGGATGGAATAAAGTTTAAACTCTTTTCACACACTAGACCATCCACTGCACAAACAATACAAAACAGAATGAACAATTTTTTATATTAGTTCAGTCAAATTGTGGTACTGGCCCAATTCATTAATTTTATATTAAATTAAATTTGCATATATTAAATTAAGCTGGTTATATATGATAACGGCTAAGAATTCTTTTATTTATAAACAGAGATATATTTATATATTTCTTTTGTTAGCATGTTTCTTATTATAGTGATGTGTTTCTTATGTTTTGTTGGAGTTTTAAACTCGTTTCTAACCAATTTTTTCTCTCTAAAAACTAGGTTAAAAGTCAGGTTTTAGCAGGAGAATTCACTCCCTGTTTACTGTATTTGAGCTCTGAGATTCTTCATAACTTAATTAGAAATCTTAGGGACTGATTGATAAAAGAAATATTTTACATTGCCATTGATTAAGACAAATTGAACAGAGGTGCTTAGCATGCACGAAAGATGTTCAACAAAAGTAAAGTCTCAAGGATACAGAACAAAATTGAGGAACTTCTGCAACATGAATAATGAGTTTCTTTACACAAGAAGAATCAACTGTGTATGACATGTGTTTTCTATGTAAACTGTATTGAAACTTACACTATGCACAATTTTTCTATCTTGAGTCACAAAAGGCTACACTACACAAGGTGTCCATAATTTGAGTCCCCAGTGGGATCGTATATCTTAATAAGCATGGCTAGAACCTCCTTCATGTTAGGCCTAGCCTGTGGTGCATCATGTGTGCATTTCACTCCAACTTGGAGCAACTCACCCATCTCCTTAGCACCCTCAACCACCCCACTTACCTTCAAAAAAACTTGCACAGATTGACCTAACCCTTGTCTTCCAGAAGCCATCATAACACGCCTAGTCCATTCCACCAAACACTCTTCTCCTCCATCCACTGCTCTTCTCCCAGTTGCTAGCTCCATTACCAAAACCCCAAAGCTGTACACATCCCCTTTTGTGGTGGCTTTCCATGTTTGTCCATATTCTGGTGCAACATACCCCACTGTGCCAGCCACTATAGTGCTCACGTGACTGTCTCCAACATCAACAATCCTAGCAAGTCCAAAGTCTGTGACCTTGGCCTTCCCATTCTTGTCTAGCAACACATTACTGGCCTTCACATCTCTATGCACAATAGAAGGGTAGCACTCATGATGTAAATAGACAAGTGCCCTAGCCACATCAATTGCCACTTCTAGGCGCCTCCTCCATTTCAACCTTTTTGTATCAGTCACAAGTTCCTCCAAGCTTCCACCTCCTATGTACTCATAAACAAGTATCTTCTGTGAACCATAGAGGCACCAACCATAGAGTGTGACAAGGTTTGGATGAGGCCAGCTAAATCCCTGACCACTTAGAACCTTCATTTCAGCTCTGAATTCTTTTTCACCCTCAGTTCCTTCCCTTTGGAGCTTCTTCACTGCCACCTCTCTCCCATCCGGAAATGACCCTCTATATACTGTTCCATAGCCACCCCTTCCTATGACTCTTTCCTCCGTGAAGTTGGAGGTTGCTTTCAAGATGTCTGCATGTGTGAAAACTGTCTTGTTCAGGTGGAATATCTTAACTGTGTCAGAATACCATGGTGAAGATCCCGAGCTTCCTGAATCATGTGCTTTCTTATTCTTTATTTTCTTCATGAGATTCTCTGGTTCCACTGATGGACTTTTCACCAAGAAACATATTACAAGGAAAAGAAGTCCAAAGACCACGATAGCTAATCCTAGAGCCAAAACCAATGACCATTTTGTGGGATTTTTCAAGACTCTTTGTAATGTGCTATTTCTATCATCAGAGATGTTAAAGAACTTTGGGAGTTTCAGGTGGGGGTCACCCAAATATGAATCCTTGTCAAAAGTGAGTAAGTGTCCGGATGGTGGGACTGTACCAGATATGAGGGGATTGTATGAGATGTTGAACCTGCTAAGCTCATCCAAGTGTGCCAGACTTATGGGAAATGTTCCAGAGAAATTGTTCCTAGACAAATCAAGATCCTGTAGACACTTCATGTTGCCAATTTCACTTGGAATTTCACCAGAAAAATTGTTTCTGGTCATGTTCAAGACTACGAGTGGTAAACCTACCATCCCTGGAGGGAATTTCCCAGTGAACTTGTTATCTCCCAAATGCAACATGCTAAAGTTTACCATATTTCCAATTTCTGAAGGAATCTCTCCACTCAAATCGTTCCCACTTAGCTGAACATACCCTGCTATGTGTGATGATCTAGCAGAGGGATCAGAAGTACACATGGGGAAGATACCATATCCTTTGAGCAACCTGTCCCAAAGGGCCCTACAATTCTTCCTTGTCAGGATGGTATACACAAAGCTGAACGGAGGGTAATCAGCAGGTATCCATCTCTTCATTCCTAAGCACTCACTATTGCCAGCAACAACTCCCCCAAGACTCTTTTCATTTGATTCAAATGTGGCCCTTGCATTCCTTCCAATTCTTGTTAGATCGGAGGGAATTTTTCCATATAGTTTGTTGTTTGCAAGGTTTAGCCATAACATGCTCGAGCAGTTTCCCAACTCTGGTGGGATTTCTCCGGTTAATGAATTATCTGAAAGGGTTAGCCATAAGAGAGAAGTCAAGTTTCCAAGGCTTGGTGGGATCGTTCCACTGAAATTGTTGAAGGCAAGATCAAGTGCCATAAGGTGAGTCAACTTTCCCAATTCAGGAGGAATAGGTCCAGAGAACTGGTTGTAGGTTAAGGTTAAGAAAGCGAGTGCAGACATTTCTGAGATTTCAACAGGTAATGGACCAGAAAAATTATTGAAGCTTAAGTCCAAACGTCCAAGGTTTGTCAATGTAAAAATGCCTGATGAGTTCAACCCTCCAGTGTAGGAATTTGAGTGCAGCAAAAGAAAGTTCAGTTGCTTGAATTTCCCAAAAATCTCCTGCACTTCCCCACCAAATTGGTTTCTGCTCAAATCCAAGATGAACAAATTGGTCAAGGTCAAAAGGGTCTCTGGGATATCCCTTGAGAAAGTATTGTTCGCCAAGAACAATCCCTGAAGACCAGAAATGGAACCAATTTCACGGGGAATATCTCCCGTGAAATTGTTACTAGAGAGGTTGAGAACCACTAAGTTCTTGCAGTTGGACACCTCCTCGGGGACTTTACCAACAAATAAATTCACTGAAAGGTCCAGTTTTTCGGTGCTACAGTTTACTGGAAAAGCCTGGGGAGGAACAACCCCAGTGAGAAAATTCTCTGAGATTGAAAACTGTCTCAGCCTGGAAAATCCAGCCCACAAGGTTCCATTAAGATGGTTGGTGCTCAAATCCAAGTGCTGCAAACTGAAGCATTGATCAAAGAAGCCATGAATCCCACCACTCAAGTGATTATCTGAAACATTTAAAGTCACCAAACTGTCACAAATGGCAGGGAAACTCAGCCCAAGTTCCCCACGGAACCTATTAACAGACAAGTCCACGGTTTGCAACTGAGTCAATCCCTTCAGATTCAACTCCCCCTCGAGAGTATTATGGGAGAGATTGAGATACACAAGCTTCTGGCTCATCCTCAAGTCCTCAGGAATCCCCCCAGAGAGAGAGTTCCAAGAGATGTCAAGGTGTCTGAGCTCAGTGAGATTGGAGAACCCATCGAATATCTTACCATAAATTTCACTGTAAGAGATGTCTACTTTCACAACCCTCAGTGTTGTCCCGTTCAAGAGGCTGCAATCGATTCCTGACCATTGACAAGGATTTGAACTGTTCTTGTTCCAGCTTATGTACCCTCCTCTGTTCGTACGAGTTTGGGCAAGCAAATAAGATTTCAGCTTCAGCAGAACTTCTGCGTCAGTGGCCAACGAATCCCCAACAACCAATTTACCTGTTCAATCACCACAACCTGGGTAAGCGTGAAAGACAACTAACAAAACAGAATCAATGATCAGCCTAGGAAAATCTTAATAAACAAAAATAAATAGAGAATCTAACAACACCCCACTACAAAGCTCGGTGCTTTTAATACTTAATAATAAACACTGCTCCGTATCAAGGTGTACCATCCAAAACAATCACTATTATAAACCCAAAAGGAATTTGAGGCAAAAACTTACCTTTTCTGGACAAGATCAGCGACAGAGTTTTAGGTTAGTACCTGAGAAAAGGATCAAGAAACAGACAAACAGGAAGCCCCATGAATCGGTTTCCTGCTCTGACATTAATGATGACCCTCCTTCTTTTCTTGTGCTCTGTGTACTTTTTGTTGTTTTGGCAAAACTCATGTACTTGATAGTTGTGGCAGAGAATAGAATAGAACAAGAGGGAATCTTTGAGGGACTCAAAACTGGAGTGAGGACGTTGAAGTCATTGGGTATGTTGTGCTGTTGGAAGTTGGAATGGTCTAGCAGTGCCAGGTGGTGATGGTGGTGGACAAAAAAACAATTGAACTCTGAACAACACAGTGGCTTGTGTCTTTCTTTTCCATTTTCACGTCTTGTGATATCACGCTGAGGGGTTTATTTTATTCAATTCAATTTATGAGTGAAGAATGAACCAACGACTGTCGTTGTAATTAATAAAAAAGAAAGTGTGGTTGATGTGGTTTGTCCCCGAATTTGAATGTGAATGTCAAATCATGTGTGTTTCTAATCCGGCTATTTGTCATAGCTATAGATGGTTCATTCATACACATTTTTCTAACATTCCAATTTTACTATACTCTTTAAAGTTAAATACTCATTATATATGTTCAAAATACTACAATTATCAATGAATAATCAAAGAAGAGAGTTTTGGATTTGGTGGGAAAGGAGTGGTGGAGCCGCCATTGTTGACCGGTTTGACGAAGATTGGCTCGTACGGATTTAACTACGTTTCCGCCAAGCAAAGACTATTATCTCTTCTTTGCTCAACTATTTGTAACTCACTCTTCTATCACGACTATGTATTCACACACACACATTCCATAAATTAGATAAAGATGTCAAACAATCATATTAGGATAGAGTTCAAAAGTTACAAGACATGTAAGCCGTGAATTAAAATATAGTAAAAATAAAGATAAACTAATCTTAAATTAAAATAAAAACATCAATCACTAGTGCAGAATTGGCTTATAACGTCACCCTATAGACGTCCGTTTACAAAAACCCTAACGTAAATAATTGATCGGTAGCATTTTCGTAAATAAGTGAAACTGTAGACGTCCGTCCCCTCCCAGGACGGACGTGTATAATATTATAGACGTCCGTGGGTGGGGACGGACGTTTAAGGGCTGAACAAAATCAACCCTAAAACGTCCGTCCTGTGAGGGAGCGGACGTCTATAATATTATACACGTCCCCCCCCCCAAACGGACGTTTAGGGTCTTGACAGGGTGGTTGGAGCATTAAATGTCTTCAGCCCCTTAAACGTCCATCCTGGCAGGGGGCGGACGTCTATAGGACGGACGTTTAGGGTGCTGATAGGTGGTAGGGGAATTAATGCTCCAACTACCCTGCCAGTCCCTTAAACGTCCGTCCTGGGAGGGCGGACGTCTATAATATTATAGACATCCGCCCCCTCCAAGACAGACGTTTAAGGGGCTGACATGGGGAGTTGAAACGTTCAGTTGTTCAGCCCCTTAAACGTCCGCCCCCCAATGACGGACGTCTATAATATTTTAGACGTCCGTGCCCCCCATCACGGACGTCTAAACCCCCCCCCCCCCCCCCCCCCCCCCGCGAACATCAATTTTAAATTACCATAGACGTCATATTAGTGACTGGACGGACGTCTATAATATTATAGACGTCCGTCAGTGGGGGGCCCGGACGTATAACAGTATTAATACACGAACCCGCGAGCAGAACGCTCACTGTTCATCGTCGTCCCCCCGCGAACGCTGTCTGCCATTGATTTTCCAGGTGCGTTTTCTCTCTTTTGGACCGTTTAAATTGACTTTCAATCCGATTACATTGCTCTGTGATGAAATATCTTTGATTTGAACCGATTAAAAATCGTTCCCTGTCCGTTTTTGTGCAGTCTCTTGCGTGTTCTTGGGCGGCTTTTTTGACTGTTTTTGGACGAGGTGTTAGGCCGTTTCCTCCTCGATTTCCCTCCTTTAATTTCGAATCTACTTTTCAGGTTAGCTTGTTGTTATTGATAAATTTTTGAATGCATGTAATTGGGTTTTGTGTATGCATGTTTTTTACTCTAAAGTGTGCATGTGTTATTGGCTTTTGAATATGCTTGTATTAGTTATGTTATTATAAGTATCAAATCATTGTGTGACACTTAGTTCCCGTTTGAAATTTAACACAAACGATTAATCTTTTAATCGTTTGTGTTAAATTTTGAATTGTCCGATTGGACAGTTTGAGAAAATTAATTTTCATAATTTGCAATAACATGTCAATTGGAGTTTATGGATAAGATTGATAAAATTTTAGTTCAATACTTCTGTTGTTCTCCGGATGCATATTTGATTGTGGTCATCGTTGACTACTCTCATTTCGTGTATTTCGGAGACCAACGCGAAATGCTGCCGAAATCTTATCAATTTTATGATGTAGACTTCAATGCACGTGTCTGAGCAAATTATGAAAATTAATTTTTTTGAATAGGTAGGGCCTAACCTTGTAAGAGTTAAAAAACTTGAACTGATGATTTTACGAACATAGTATGGATCGAAGCTGGATGAACGAACGTCGCATCAGTGAAGAATATGATAAGGGTGTTTCGAAGTTCTTGCAATACGTTGAACAAAATGCTAAGTCTGTCATTACATATGGTGGGTACTATATAAACAATATTTCTTTTCAGACAAAGGTAGAAGATGACAAAAGCAGAGTTCAAAATAGTGGCGTCACACTACAAGCTGAGGCTGTGCACTTTGCTAGTTCTAAGGACAAAAATCCAATCACAGCATCCATCAGTTATTTTGGAATAATACAAGAAATATGGGAAGTTGATTACGTTACTTTTAGAGTCCCAGTTTTCAAGTGTAAATGGGTTGCTATAAATTCTGGTGTTATGATGGATGACCTTGGTTTCACATTGGTAGACTTGAACAAGATGAATTACACTGATGAACCATTTATCATGGCTAGTCAAGCAAGACAAATATTCTACGTAAGTGATCCATCGAATAACAAATGGTCAGTGGTTTTAGAAGGTAGAAACATGCATGGACATGATGATGACGATTCTCTTGATATACTTGAGACAACATATGTTGCATGTAGACCCACTGAAGATCCAGTTGATGACGTTGTCGATGTAATGCAGGCAATTCGTAGTGATCACAACGAAGGCATTTGGGAAAAAACAATTAATTAATAGGTTAATATTTTCACTTTTATTGACTTTATATGTATGTTCATCATAATTGAATTATTACTAACGTTGTATAATTTTTCAGGTATGTCGGCCTCAGACTCAGGATCGGGAAAGAGTAGACGTGGACGAGGCGTCACCTGAGTGGCAGATGTGACATTCGGACGCGTGGATGGTCAGAGGAGGCATGTTGACATCGACCCCAGATCAGGTCATCCATCAGGGCCAAATGCTGATAGGTTTAGGAGTTATCTGGGTAAGTTAGCAAAAAGTCATGTCTCTATCCTTCATGCATGTTGGGATGACGTCCCAGAGGTCGACAAGAACCTCTTATGGCAAGATGTTCAGGTATGTTTAGACTTCATGCAATTTGTGATATACTTATCTGTTATGTTTTCTTTTGGTAACAAGTTTTTTGTTTTAAACAGCAACATTTTGATATTCCAAATACAATGCAAATCAGAAAGAAAGTGTTAACGCATATAGCGATAAGATGGAGGGATTTCAAGACAAGGCTGACACGACTATATGTCTTTGGAGATAGACAACATGAAAATCCATCTCAGCATTATACCTTCACAGAGGAGGATTGGATGCAGTTTCGTGCATCTAGAGAGTCTGAGGAATGGAAGGTATGTTTCTTAAGATCGTCTTTCATTGAGTTTTTATGATTTTACACTTACTTATATACATGGTTTCACAGGATAAAAGGTTAGCCGCCCAAGAAAGACAAAGGCTAAACGACGCACCCCACTTGTTATCACGAGGTGGATATGCAAAACTGGAGAAGAAACTGAGAAAGTCTAGAGTCGATGCCTTGGGACTTGAGTCGCCGGACCTAGCACCTGCACCTGCTAGGTACGAGCTGTGGAAGGCTGCTCGGACTAAATCTGATGGGAACATGACATCTTCCTCAGCTGCCTTGATCTCACAGAGAATTGTAAGTTCAAATTATAAGCAGTTATTTGATTGTGTATCTATCACAGCATGTCTTCTAAGTAACTTGGTTTTTTTATGTGCAGGATGAGTTGGTTGAGCAGCAGACTCAGGGCACATTTGTTGGCCAAGGTAGGGACGACATTCTGACAACGGCCATTGGAAGGCCCGAGCACCCAGGACGTGTACGTGGAGTTCCTGGGGCAATTGGTCTTCGTGACTATTTTCGCCCTACACAGAAAACCCCCCAATCAATGAGTCAGGAGACACTGAGGTAGATGGATCTTCAGTGGGAGGAAAGACTCAACCAAAGCATGAGATCAATGGAGCAACGATTCATGGAACAGCTACAAGAACAAAAACAAATACAAAGAGCGCTTGAAGAAAAACTGCATTCCATGACGCAAGGCAACATGGGGGCCGATGAAACTCCCGCACCACCTCGTGTCAGCACTAGAGGATCATGCTCTGCTGTAGACCATTCATGTTGTTGCCATATTACCCCAGCACGTGCGTGTGACCATTGACGAGGTTCGGGATCCCCAGGCTCAGGTGCCTGTACCCACTCCAGAAATTAACTTTGTGGGGGAGGCCATAGGATCATTTATTGCCTAGCCTAGAGCATTGATCATGTCCCACATCGCTACTCCACAGGTATAATGTCTTTTTCCTTAGTATTTCTATGTTTATTCTTCATATAATTGTTGATAAAGCTTTGACGTAAATTCTTATCTTCAGTTCACACGTCCTTAGAAGCAGCCAATTCATGATACAGTCATACATGAAGATGATGAGATGGTTGAAGCGGAGAATGATCCTCTATCAAAGTTAATGACAAAATTACCCAGATTTAAGAAAGCATCATTAGAACTATACTGGGATTTGAGGGTATTTGGTCTTCCCCCACATGTGCCAGTTTATATCACATTTTCTGATGCATTGGAGGTGATTGGGGGAGACAGGATGTTGAATATTTCCATCATTCACCTGTGGTGCATGTAAGTTAGTCAATTTGGTCTTTCATATTACTTTTATTTACATTGTTATATAGTTTCTAACAACTTAACTTTGTTGTTTTAGGTACATGGACACAATCGTTGTAGACCAAGGTCGGTCTTCCATGTATGGATTTGTTGAACCTCAAACCATTCAACCGTCTGGTAACACACTTCAAAATAGACAACATTATTTGCAAACATGGATGGATGAGTCAAAAAGAGACGTATACCTTGTGCCATACATTGACGGGTAGGTGTTGTTATATGTGGTCAGCTCATTATTATAGTTTCCTTAATTAGTTGAATAACTATTTGTCCTTCGTCATAGGTCGCACTGGCAGCTGATGGTCATCATTCCCAAACAATGTAAAATTATATGGTTTTGTTCGTTGCACAGGAGGATGAAAACTGAGTTGAGAACCATGCTTCAAGGGTAAGTGTTTCTCCAAAAATGACTTTGAATTTCATGTTCACCTTCAACTTTTATGATAAAATAGTCATATTAATTATACTTTGTGTTTTCAATCTGTACAGAGTTATTGGTAAATCTCGTGGTCAACTGGTTCAAATTTTGTATCCAAAGGTTGTAAGTCATTTATAGTTTCTAATTCATTTTCTATGTTATTGAATGATCTAAATTGTTAACTATTTAGTTTGTTATTTTAGTGTAACCAGCAGCTAGATTCATGGGAATGTGGCTTCTATGTGATGTGTTGGATTAAGACCATCATTTGAGCTGTCATTACAGATGACTGGAATGAGGTAATGATGTATACCTTCAATACATTACAAATCAAATTCATCTTCAACTATATATGAAACAATAATGAATCTTTCTTGAATTTTGCAGCGCTTCAAGACTACATCGCCTATTACAGAGGACACAATTAAACATATAAGGCAGAAGTGGACCGCTTATCTTCTGCAAAGATGGAGTTATGAATAGTTATATTTCTTCTTGAACATTGTTTAGTTTTAGTTTAAGTTTTATGTTGATAGTTTGGTAGTGGATTGAACTCCACATTAAGTAGAGCTTTGTTTATATAAAACGCATATTTATATTATTGCAAAATTGTTCTGGGACATTTTTCTGCTTTTCAGGTGTGGTTTTATTGAAAAAATAAACTAATTTTTAAAAAAAAATGCCCAATAGACGTCCGTTAGTGTACAGTCGAACGTCTATAGACGTCTGTCAGTGCACACACGGACGTCCACCCCCCAGCCCCTACCAAAAGCAATTCAACCAGGTAGACGTCCGGGGAGGGAGGAGGCGGACGTCTATATATAGACGTCCGTTCTAACACAACGGACGTCTATATAGACGTCCAGTCTCACAACGAACGTCTATATAGACGTCCGTCCTGACACAACGGACGTCTATATAGACGTTCGTCCTGTCACAACGAACGTCTATATAGACGTCCGTCCTATCACAACGGACGTCTGAGTAACGACACCCACATAAACGTCAGGTGTACGTCGAACGTCAAAAGGCCAAAATATCGGACGTCTAAAGCCCTTTCTGCACTAGTGAATGTTTCACAAGTTACCTTTGCCTATTATTGTAGCAAATCACGAGGGATAATAACCATTAGAAAATATAAATATTAAATTAAAATCAAACAACCAATATTTCATATGTCATCTTCATTATTGTTGTGGGAAAATCCATGGAAGAGTAATATTTAGAAAGTTTTTATCGTATTTTATATCAAAGACTAACACTTGACTCATCATTAATATATTATAAAGTCCATTTATATCTTCATATATTAATTAGATGATTTATTGTATTTACTTTGTAACAGCTCGATTTTCAAATCTTCTTTTACTTAAATCATTAATAAAACTTATTTACATTATGAGTTTTACGCTTAATATTATACAATATAATTCAAAACATTTCTCACCACACACCTATAAAATATCAAAGCAATATGTTAGGTCACAATATCATACAAATATCGACATACAATTTCCATACTAGCTAGTGCATCTCATCTTCATCATAATATCATATATATATATATATATATATATATATATATATATATATAACAGATAAATATTAAATCACAAATGTGTGTCACATTTTCAAAAGTGACCATGTGAAAGAACAAATGAGAGAACGACCACAAAAGATCATTAACAAATCACCATATACCAACACCAATTAATTACCACTAGTGAACCACCAACAAATCATCATGAAGAACTCCGCACCCCAATTTCAAAACACCATGGACAATACATTTAGTTGACTAGGAGACTTCACGAAATATCATGGGAGCCAATGACACACATTCAGTAAAGCAGTGACGTCATGACTGTGTTTCATTTGCAAAAGAAATTGGAAAAACACAAAGCGTTGAAAAGAGACAATTAGAAAAGAGCTTTCTCCACAAACAAAAATCCTGAGCATGAGAAAATGAGAAGAAAAAAAACACTAATTTGTTGCATTAGTGGTTGAAGAGTGGCTTGAAAGAGAAGAAGAAGTTTGTTGAAGTGCAACGCGATACTGCTAAGGCACAACAACAACAATGAGTGGCCTAGAAGAGACGAGAGCTTCATGATTTTTTATTAGGAAAAAGAAAAAGAAATAATGAAAGTGCATAAGAAGACGAAATTCGAAAAGTGAAAAGGATTTTCACACTTTGTACTGAAGAAGACATATTAAATTAATTGTTTCTTTAACCGATCTAATATTTACATATTAAATTGGTTCTTTCTATACATATTAGATTGATTATCCTATAGATCGGTTCCCTACAACCATCTTATGTCCTGTTTTAATATCATCATTTTTCACTAGGGTTTGAAGGTAAGGTATCTACTCACAAAACTCTTTTAAATATTTTTAGAAATCAAAATATATTATTAAATTTTTTAAAGTATAATATGTAATCACTATAAAACAATAATAAAA
The DNA here is from genome assembly GCF_029865625.1 of Vigna umbellata. Lineage (NCBI taxonomy): Eukaryota > Viridiplantae > Streptophyta > Magnoliopsida > Fabales > Fabaceae > Vigna > Vigna umbellata. Next base: position 60,874 of record NC_142168.1, read on the forward strand.
TCAAAGTATAATAAAATATATCTCGTTGTCAAATATTAAAATTTTATTTTATAGAAATAAGGAAATACAAGTATTTATAAAACTTCCATGTAAATAAAGTAAAGAGATAAAATATTTAAAAATTGAGAGTAATTAATAACCTGTGTTAATACGATTTGTCAAATTAATTATGAATTTATAGAAATATAAACTTTTAGGGTTAAACTAAAATTAGTTAAAATTAAAGAAAAAACAATTACACAGGTAGAAAATTATATTAAAATTGTCAAGAGTCTTAAGAGTGAAAATAAACTAAAAATAACAACGGTCACGAGCACGAGGACTCAACTTTAATATATTAAAATTGATGGTAGATTTAATAAATAAATAAATATTTCTTTTTTATATATGAACAAATATGTAATTCTTTTAACATGGTATTGTTGGGGAGGGGTTTGGAGATCCACTCTTATTTGTTCTCAAAGGAAATTGCTATGAAAAAAGATGAGATAAAGGTGAAAAGTAATAAAGAAAATGTGAAAAAGAAAATAAAATGTAATAAAAGGAAGTACAAAAGGAAATGTAAAGTAAAAAAAACAACTTTAAAAAGCACTTATTGCTAATCTATCTTAACTACAGATAGGTTTGTATAGAGTATCTAACATTGACGGTGGATAATGGAGGATTGTATGCAGAATTTAACATTCTAAGTACTTTATAACTGATAAAATAAAATATTATAAAATTAATAAAACAAAGCGTGTCTTTTTAATATATAAATATATAATATTAATACAATTATTAAAACTAAATAACTATAATAATAAAATATATTTAAAACAATTACTAAATAAAAAATTTGGTTACATCACCGTCTTCCTCTAAAGAATCTTTAATATACTCAATTAATAAAATAGTGATTATCATAAAAGAAAATAAACAAATACAAGAAACATTAGAAGAAACAACAAGGTAAACTAATGTGTATAAGAGTTATTTTAAGATAATTAAAATCCTATCATATATAAGCTAAACACTGATAAAATATAATTATTCATATTAAAACACATAAATTGTTGACACAACTCAATTATCCGGATACATGCCTCTAATATAGGACATCAACGTAAACATGCACTTGTAATGGTATCTATACTCTATAGAGTCATAAACAAAAGGGTTATCATTTTACCACCTACAAGGTTAGTCCCTTTCGCGTTTAGGACTAAACATTGTCCATAAACTATGACCTTGTGTGACTCTCACTATTTTAATTGAGTGTGAATAAGTATTAGAGTTCAAAATACCTCATTTCTGATCCCTTATAATGCATACATTAAACATCACCACCACACATAATTTCTCTTTGAAATTATCTCAACATAATACCACATATCCATAAAATATCATCATCTAAATAAATCATCATAATACTAAAAAACATACATAAAGTCCATTTTAAATCTATCTCAAATAGACAAGGAAGAAAAATATATCTATACATACACATTGAAGCTCAGAGGTAGTGCCTAATGCCAAACTTCTCGTAAATGGTGGCGCTCAACTTCATTCCTCTCATAAAAAGTTACGTTTAACGACATTCAACAACACATGGCGTTTAGTGCCCTAGAGTCAAAATGCTTGAAACTTGTAGTACAATAATAACATTTAACGATAATTTGGCGCTACTAAATGCCAACGATTCACAAAATTGTATGTTCAACGTCACCTTAGTATCGCTCAACGCTATCCGATTCGCAAAATAAGACACTCAGTGTCACCCTGGCATTGCTCAATGTTATACCAGATATCAACACTTGTATTTTTTTTCTTTTGAAAGAACTTATATCTATTTAATTGATCAAACTAGTACTTTTTTTTTTCTCAATGCATGAATTCATAACACTTTTAAATATGGAGGATCGTACTACTTGACCAATTACTCATATTTAAGCTTTCTTAATTTCAAACCAGCTAAGCACCCAAGAATCAAGCATTCAAATCACAAATGCTAAAATATGGAAATTTTAGATTTCACAATCTCTACTAACTCAACAATTTTATCTGAAACACAAATCATACATCATTTTCACATTTCAACGGATCACACTCATAACATAGATCAATTATTCAGTCAATTTATCATGCAATCATAAAATTAGATATTTCAAAGTATTCAAACTTAAAAACAGTGTAATTAGTTTTGCTTACCTAACCAACAGTTCACAAGTCCCTAACCAATGAAATTTCTCCTAACTTGCAGGATGCTCTATCTACACATATTAACATCACAAGAACGATCAGGACATACCGTTATGATCACATATCAACAAAGACTCATATAAATGACTAAAATGATGTATGTAAGTGAAAGAAAGCTCACATGCAATAGATAACATAAAAAGACAGAGAAAAGAGATGAAACTCAACTTATGCGAATAGAAAAACTGATTGGTCCAAATTGAAGAGCTCGCCACAAGAATCAATCATACGATCTCGATTATTCAATCAGACAAGTAGGAAAAAAGAACCCTTAGAAAGAAGTCACTGAACTCTAAAAATGATTTTTAAAGAGATTGTGTATTTTAAAATGATGAAACTTTATTTATAACAAAAATATTTATATTAAAAAATTTTAATATTAAAAAATAACTAAATTTTATTATTTTTAAACTACTACCACTTCTATCATTTTTTTGTCTTTACATAATCTAATACATTTTTATTGAAATATATACATGTAAAATATGATAAAAATTAGTTAACTACTTTATAACAAAATTAAATCAATTCAAATATTTAAATTCATATTTTTTATTAATTATATTATGTGCACAAAATTCATATAATTTCAAAATTATTTAGAAACTTATTTTATTACCTAATTTTAACTTATGATATGTTATTTAAAATGTGTAAATATTTATATTTGGATAATGTATTTATAAAAATTAAGTTATGTGAAATTTGATATACATAATTATCAAAACAATATCATAAAATTTAAGAGGGTTTATTAAATATAGTTTAGTTAAATCTAAACTTTATTTGTGAAAAATTGATCATCTTAATTTTAGCCAGAAAAATTACTAAATCTGATAAAAAAATAATTAAATTAGTCTAAATAAGTGTAATAACTTTCATAATAAGTTTGCAATAGGTTTAATGACTTTTATTTTTTTTATTACGATAACTTTTTTCAATTTCGTTATATTATTTGGAATATTATTAACTCAATTTATTTTTTAAAATAAATAAATTAATGTAACATTAATTACTTCTTTCGAGATGAGTTAATTTGAATTACTCATTTTTTATTAATGTAAACTACATTTAAACACTGCGTGTATCATGTATAGCGTGATTGATGTTTGTATTTTACTTTATTGCTGTAATGCTATCAATTTGACTGAATCATGAATATTTATTTGTTTTAACAAAAAAATGAAACCAAAATATATTTAAAATAATGAGACGAAATTAAAAGAAACATTAGAATAGATAATTAAAGACTATTAAAGTTTTATAATATTATTGAGTATGAATTTATTTTAGTAATTATTAAAATTTGTATCTATATATTTTGTTGTTGTGAAGTAAATTGAATTTGTAAGGAAATCGAAAGTAAGATATGATGAGTAGGGAATCTTTTAATCTTGTTGTCCAATAAGATGTGGTCCAAAACCAATAACTGGTTGCTTTTTATATGTGAATTTGTCACTCTCGTTATCCCTTTCCAAACAAGTATTCAGCAAATTCAAATTTTCCAATAAAACAACGTTCAACAAACAATGCCACACGTGATACCCTCCCGTCACATTCTTCATTTTCACTTTACGCCATTCTTAATTACACTTACTAATATATCATTAATTAAATTTTATTTCAACAAAAATTCCAAAACAAAATTTAATTCTATTTTTAGTCTCCTGTTTACTATATTTCTTTTTTTTTCACTCTCTATTTTTATTTACTAATTAGGTTATCCAATTATCATAATTCAACATTTTTATTCTTCCACCAGTAGTCTGTTAAATTTTGAATGCATCATAATAACATGATATTATAAGGTAATGTATTGCCTGTAACTTAATTATTAATTATATTTTTTTATGGAAATTATGAGAGACAAAAGTGTAATTAAGTTGGTCAGCATAAGTGAAAAATATGTTTATTGTCACGTCATTTGAAAGGTGTTACATTAGTTAAACATCTAACGCAAGACTTTCAGCGAAACAAAAATTGTATAAATATGATACTTGAAAAATCTTAATATACATAATTGGTATAAGAAAATTAAAACATTATTATTTTTAGATTACCACTAGTTGTTATTTTTATTTTATGATCACCAGTGATTATATTATTTATCGTTATTTACACCTATTGTCCTTATTAATATTATTACTTTTATCACTATAATAACATTATTATTGTTGTTTATTAGTATATAAATACATCTTTAAATTAACTTTAACATAATACAAATTTTAAGTTATTTTATTGTGAAATCGAAATTAAACTATTTTTTTAAAAAAAATAAAAATAAAAATCTTACCTTGTAGTTATTAAAAGTTTTGGAACTTACAACTGAAAATAGCTCCAAACAACATGTTGGAAACTAAAAATATATAATTAAATCTATACATAAATAATGTATAGGAGGGTCCCCTTCGCAGTCCTTAAAAAAAAAAACAAAAATTGTTACTAAGAAATGATATCAATGTCTGCAGTACAGTCGTGCCTAATGATATGAATCTGATATTGTGAACGTGTGACATTGATAGCCTAATTATATTATTCCTTTTAATTTAATTTAGGATTTGAATCTTCTCACTGCTAAAAAAAAAATAAGTAGAGTGATTTGCGTAAGTTCCTTTAAATTAACTTTTATGTTTCTTACTTTCTAAAACTTGAAGATAGAAAATTAATATAAGAGAAGCAAGATTACTGTCGATATATATTTTTATCGTAATGATGTATTAGCTGAGATCATTATGCTAATCTTTGTTTAAAAAAACTGGGAAAACGGAAACCTAGTCAAACTCATGTTATTATTTATATTTGGAAATTGGTTTAGTATTTGTTTCTTGTAATCTAGTCTTTTCAATTTGCATTAGAAATATAAACTTAAAAAGTTAACGACATGGACGTGCATGTTATCTTTGGCCTATAAAACATATTTCTGATGATGCATGTTATGAAATAAAATATGATTATGTTACATGGAAATTTTGGTAAAAAACGGAACGTTTGAAAATCATTGTTAAATCTTCCATTCAAAATAATGTTTGTTATATTATATCTTGGGATAGGAATTAAAGTTAACCATTATTTTGATAAGTTGTGTTAATTATTTTGGTGTTGCTTGGAAAAGAGATTACCATTTAATTTTTTTAATGAAGCTCATCTTCACATTCTTACCCATTCAACAAAAAGAAGATACATATGCGTTTGAAGTTCTTAATAACAGTCATGGATGATAAATAAATACCATCGCTGTAGGTATTCTCTAAACATGTTTTCATTTTGATGAAATTTTTTTATATTAATTAAGTACGAATAAAATTTGATTTTTTTTAATTGGAGATGTAGATGGGATGAACATCCTTGTATTCATTTCATTCCCATTTAAATTACTAAAATACTCATAAGTTGTTAGAAAACTTAAAAGACACATATATATACATTGTTATCTTATTATTTAGTTTTATAATTTTTTTACTTCACATTTTTTTCCTCTCTTCTAATTATGTGGTTTGCTCAATATAAAGTTCACTCACACATCGAAGGTACTTTCCATCTTATTACAATCTTACTTAGACATCTTTTTCTTTATTTATGTGATTATGTTTAAATGATATATTATCAATTTAAGCAAATCAAATAGTCTTTATTAGGCCTATATTCAATTATTTTTATTTATTTTTAGTTTATTTATTAATATATATTTTTTACATAAGAATGTTTTACTCTCTCAATTTCAAGTATTCAATCACGTAAACCCTAGATAATATAAAACAAATTTATCATATTTATTCTCTTTAATCTTTAATTTTTGTTTAGTATGAAATTTATTTTTGTTTCGCTAAAAGAATTTCATTATTTTTCAATCGCTCAACTAATTCAATATCTTGAAAGCTTTTTTTTTAATCTTCAAGTACTTTCTATCTTATCATACCCTTAATTATACATTTTTTTTCTTTATACAAAGGATCAAATATTTCTAGCTAGAACATACATTTGATCATTTTTACTTTCTTTTAATATTTTTATTTGCTATTTTCTTTACATGTAGAATAATGTTTTATTAATTTTTTATCTAATTATTTTTTATTTTCTAACTCATTCTCATAAATATAATATCGTTGCAATTGTAAAAAGATATTTCATTTACTATTATATAATACTTAATGTCATTGTTATGAATTTCCAAATATGAAATATCTATGTCTAAATTTAAATTCAAATTATTATTAGTTTAATTTTTTTTATGTATGATTTCATTTAAGTAGTTATTAATATATAAAGAAAGAATTCATTATAATTTAGAGAAAGGAAGTAAAAATTTGAAATATTTGTAAACTTGAATATTTGTTTCCTTTTTATAATCTTTTAAAAATATTTTTTAACTTTATCAACTGTTTTATTAACATTTTCAAAATTAATGGATACTTTTATGAAATTTTATTTACTTGTAATTGTGTAATATCTTATATAATTATTTCCTTTTTATCAAATTATTATTTGGGATTTTGATTTAAAATTTAGACAAATTTTACTTTTTGTGTTTTTTTTTTAAATTAATCAATTGATATTAAAACAATAAGAAAGTGGGTATGGACATGAGTAAAAATATACTTGTTATTTGGTGGAGATCACAATGAAATAAAAATTTTATATCCAATGAGTACGAAAATAAGTATAAATTTTTACTTAAGACCCGTGAGTATGATAATGAATTTTGTCTCCGCTCCGACCCATTATCATTGCTAAATGACTTTTTCTACACTATAATAAAACCACTTTATACAAAAAAGAATTAGAATAATGAACATGAAGTGTCAAAACACTATTAAAATTAAAACTAAAATCCTATTTTTGTTATAAAAGCTTTATAAGAACATTGTTGTGTTTATTTACAAATTATTAGCTCGAATTGACAAAATTCTAAATATTATTTAGATTACTTTTAGTCAAGTGAATAAGATCTAAATAATATTTATGTTGTAATTTGCAACAATATTTATATTACTTTCAGTCAAAAGCAAACAAGATCTAAATAATATTTTTATGTTATAATTTGCAACAATAGTCTCTATACTTAGTTGGTTAATAAGATGTAATTTAAACTATCAAATTAACTGGTATAAAATTTTCAACATAAATATTTATTTCCCCTTTATCTCATTCATGGCATATTATCATTTACACTAAAAAAAAAGAATGAGTTTTAAGAATCAAGTTTTTAGAATTTTTTTTAATACATTGTCACATAAAACTATCCTTTGACTGTACATCATAAAATTTAATATTACAAATATAAAATAAATGCTTACACTATATGTAAAGTCTTTTTACTCTTTATCTTCCATACACACATTTTATGAAATATATATTTAAAAAAGACACGTCCTATGTGAACTAGTTCTGTGAAGAAAAAAAAACCTTTATACTCCATCTCTCTTTTCTAGAACTAACTCATTACTTCATATGTGAAAGATTAAAAGTCATTAAATTTGAAGTATGAATAAAAACATAAGAGTAAATATAATAATTATATAAATAATTTCGAACTCCTAAGCATAACAAACAATATATTTTTTCTAATTATGAAAAACGAATGTCCTTTTAAATATTATTAATTTTTAACATAAGATACTAAAAAGTAGAAACATGAAAATCACAAATATAGATGAAATAATTGAAAACGATTAAATGAATTAATCTGAAATACTTATTTTAAATATATTAACTAATAATTCAAAAATACTTATTAAAATGCAAAATACGTTTTGTACGAAACAGCCCTTACCTAAAAGTATTGGGCTGTCTGAGAAAAGAAAGAGCACGCATGGTGAATTCATTCCCACGTTTACAAAAATATACGTAGCTATGTCAATTATTGTTCGTACTAAATCATTTAATAAACATCAAAATTATAAAATAACAAATGTTTAACCACTTTCAAATTTTTGACATTCTTTTTATGAATTTTTTTTAATTTACTTGTTTTTTCAGGTATTTGTTGTTTTTATTAAGATTGTGATAGCAAGAACGGTATATATTTGATCATTCATGATGATGATAGGAAATTTAAATATATTTTAAGTTTCTAAATTTTAATTTGAAATTATAATTTGTATTTTGTCTAAAATTTTGATATGATTTAATTTTTCAATTTTAAAAATAAATAGACATAATTATTTTAATCTAATTATATTTTTTTATATGTAAAGTGACGTTTTGAATTAACATTTCAATTGTTTATCTTATTTAACATGTTTTAACTTAGCTTTAAAGGCAGCTTGAAATGTAAGAAAATGTTAATATTTTTTAGTTAAAAGAATTATATTCATTTATTTTTTAAGTTGAGAGACCAAAATATATTAAAGTTTGAAATATTGGCAAAATAAAGTTTCACATTCAAGTTCTGAACTAAACATATTTAATCCTTTAATTAACCATAAAAATCACTTTTTATTTTACATTAATATTAATATATTTTTAATACTAATCACATAATCTCAAATATCCTAATAAATAAATAAGAGTAAATAAAATGTGACTAGATAATACTCACATCATCCAACTAAAAAAATTAAACATAAAAAATCAGTTAAATATTTAATAGATAAAAAAATTAAAAGAAATGCGAATTAAAAATATAAAATAATTATGAAATACTGAAAAGTTAATTAATATCTGTCTGTGGTCCAATAAAGCGGAGGAAAGCTGTGCCGATTAAGAAGAAAAAATTGGCATTGGTTTGATTTGAGAACGTGAGAGTAAATGATGCGTAATTTTCAATAAACGAGTTTTGAGATGGAGACAAAATGTGAATAATCAAAATGTTGACTTTATCTTATGAAAAGAAAAAGATTAGACTATTCTTAGCACTCCATTGGCACACACGTTTGATGAAGTTCAAAACCACACACTTTCATTCATTCATTCATACACACTCTCCAACCTAACCATATTTTGCTTTACCCCGTCAAAGAGGGACCAAAGTCTTCTAACACAAGTAGAGTGTCTAACTTGCCAAACCTAATTATAATTATTCAACAATTTCCTATAAAATCAATATAAATAAAACATCAATTTTTTTCTTTTTATTTTTTGTTAGCCCAATGTTTTCATTTGGATGATGGATTGACTTAACTACTTCATACAATCAGTTGGGATTGAAAAGAAATAATGATCTTAATTGAAGTAAATCGATTTTAGTTTGATCCATTTAACACGGTCTTCTAATGAATTTAAACTACACCCACCCATTTTTTAATTTTTTATAATTATAATTTTAAAGAAATTAAAAAGTAATATCATTTTTATTAAAACATTTGCACACATAAGTTTCATTTATGTAATTTAAATTTTAAAATATAAATTATTTTTTTATTTTCTTTTAATAAGATCAGAATGACTTGTTGATTTGATATAAAGTCAAGTGTTATCCCCCCAAAAAAATTATTCATTTTTAAGTCAGGTTGAGTTAAAACATCTTTTCAGTTGATTTGTAGGATCTAATTCTGGTGAACCAAGACGTCCATTTTCTAAAGTCTATTCATGTATTTGGTTTACATTTAGTAATTTAAAAAATTATTTGATAACAAAATAGAAGAATGTAGTGAGAATAAAGTTATTGTAAACTATAACTTCTAATTGTGGAAATGAATATGCCATATGATTTCTAACGAAAATACAGAGTTCAAAATTGTATTTTCAGAACCTCCTAATAAATATTAAATATTCATTTCAAATATTCTTATTGTCATATTCCAAAAAATAAAATAAAAATAACATGAAATAAATTGGTGCTATTATAAAAAAAAATTAAGAGATTTAAGATTAAATTATATTTTGATATCTAAAAAAAAGCTATAGCTTCTATTATATTTTGATATCTATGATATGACCTACAAAAGAGTTCTAACTCTTCAATGTTTGAAAGTTTGAAGATACGTTTTCGCCAATGGAAGAGTGTGGTTTTTTTTTTCCATAAAAGGATGACCTTATAGTAGCTTTCAATGCAGCTTCATAAATAAGTCCAAGTCTGTAACCTAGGTTTGTCACGTGGGAATTGCTTTTTACATCCCCATCATTCCCTCCTGCACCCCATGAGAATGTTTAAATTATATTGACTCTTGTTTTTATGAGTTCTGAACATAATGCAAATAATGTGATCTAAAAAACTTTCAGATTGTAGAATTCAAGAATGACTTTTGGATTATGAAATTAAGTGTGTATATTTGTAAAGTATTATTTATGATATGATTAATAAGGTTTTTGTCTCTTTATTTTAGAGATGAAATGGGGGAGATGAATAATTTTCACATCCCTCACACTAAAATATCATTGCTCTAGATAATGTGTCCATATTACTACATATATTTATTATGGGACAATTATGCATATACATACTTTAGATATCACAACAACTATAATACCAATTGGTGAATTATTAAGTGTGGATTGTTGGAACGAGGGTTCGAGTTGATACTAGTGCACCGAACCGAACGGTTTGTGAATGCTTGCACCAAACGCCTGAGAAGTTTGCATTGGACACCTGAGAAGCAAAGCGCTAAAACACCGAACGTTAATGTACGTCTGCACCGGACACTAGAGAAGCAGAGCGCTACAGCACCGAACAGTCAAGTACCGTTGCACCGAATGGTCAATAAAGTGACCAGAGAAAGAAAAGAACAAAAACAAATATGTGCTAGAAAAACTGTATATTATTCACACTACTTACTTACGCTCTAACTCTTACACTGAAAATATGTACAAGTGTTCAATTTTTATAAAAAAAAAAATACAACTGCCAAAGATAGTTAAACAACAGTTGTCTAGGATTTCTAACTAACAGACTTGGCTTATACTCTAACACTTCCCTCTAAGCCAAGCACCCAGGGAGGTAGCACCCACCTTCTTCTTCGAGAAACGCTAGTCTTCCTTGCGCAGCGTCGAGACTGAACGGTGTGTTCGGTGACACATAGAATTGTACTTGTCAGTCCGTTGAGCAACTGTCCCTACCAATTACGTGATGGAGGCGGATGCCAATTTGAGCGAGCTGTGCGACCGAGATCGAACGGTGCGAGAGAGCGACCAATTGACGTGATCGAACGACATGAGTGTATGAACTGAGTGCGAGAATGCCAGTTTGGCGCTCCTGTACGACGCCCTGCCTCTTTGGCAGCACTCCCTTCAACGCTTTTCTTCCCAGCAGGAAGATCACCTAACTTCCAGTTCCCATTCTTCCTAATGGAATCAACTTCTTCTTTCATTGCATCCCTCCACACGGATTTCTTCAAGGCTTTTGTTTCATTGATCGGTTCTGCACCTACAAACATAGCTATGTGCATCAGATCTTCCTCATTACCAATCTATGTATCAATGTACACCTCACATTCACAAAATCTCTATGGAAACTTGTGTCTTCCTCGTGGTCTAACAACTTTAGAGTGATGCTCACTATTTTGCACATCTCCAGTGCTTTCAGATTGCACACCCTTACTGTTTCCAGAGTTTAATTTTGGTTCTGTTGTATTGCCAGATTCTCCATACATTGTAGACTTCACTAGGTTGATCTAAAATGTTCTATTCTTCGAGATCTTGCTTCTCAAGATTAGGTTTTAGGTTTTATCAAACAACTCAACTTTATTGAAGCCTCCCATTACTACTGTAAAACCCTTTTGAATCAACTGGCCAATACTCAGAAGATTGCATCTCATTTTAGGCACAAACAACACATTAGTTATAATGACACGTGAGTCATTCTTCCTTCTGATAATAATATCACCAATTCCATTTACCTTTGAAGTTTTGTCATCAGGAAATTTCACCCTACTCTTCTTGGTTTCATCAAAATTCACCAACCCATTCTCTGTGGCAAGTCATATGATTCGAACATCACGAATCCAAATACCACAATTGATCTAGAGAGTATGAGCTTACTGTAGATGTAGTTGCCATCAATGTGAGGGGTTCTAAATCAGACTCTTCTTGAGCTATGTAGGCCCCCTTTCCTTGACCCTTCTTCTGATCTTCCTTTTTAGCATAACACTCATAAGAGTAGTGCCCGTACTTATGATAATTGAAACATTCAACATTCCTCTTGTCTTTCTTGCGGAAGTTCTTATCTTGTTTGTCATTCTCTTCCTCTGTTGAAGACTGATCTTGATCTTCATTGCTCTTATCATTTCTTCACTTTCCTTTTCCACGTTTCCCTTTCCATTTCTTGAATGTTTTCTTTTCATCATTCTTGGAATGATGCACCTTCAATGCCTGCTCATCACTCTTGATTATATTTTTGTCAAACAGCCTCATCTTGTGTGCTTCCAGGGAACTTTGCAATTCTTCTATCTTCATCTTATCCAGCTCTCTTTACTCTTCTATAGCCACAACTATGTAGTCGAATTTCTGAGGCAAAAACCTCATGATCTTTTCAATGATCATTAAGTTCGAGATGACTTCTCCACATCCCTTCATTTGATTGGTGATACAATTACCTTATCACCTTCCATCATCTCTATCAACTCATACTGCCTCCTTAGCGTCTACAACTTGACCTTCTTGGTCTTTTCACCTCTAGTATGACACCTGATCAAGATACTCCAAGCTTCCCTCGCAGTTTTCGCATGCTGGATTTTCTCAAAGTGAGCATCGTCTACACATTGTTGAATAATGAACAACGCTTTATTGGCTTTCTTTCTCTCCTCGGCCTTTTGATCATCAGCTGCACTCCCAGGAAATTATTGATGATCGCCTTCAACCACCTCATGCACATCTTGGTATCTGAATAGGACCCACATCTGTGTACTCCATCTACTCCAATTTTTCTCCGTGAGAATTGGTAGATTAGTGGACGACATATCACTACTGGCCATTCTTTACACCCTCGATCTTTCAACAAGAAACACAGTCTTGATCTTCTTCATGCTTCAACCACCCTTCCGCCAAGCCTTGATGGTTTCTGAAGCTCCCAAGTCTCGAACCTGAGCTTTGGATACCACTGTTGGAACGATGGTTTGATACTAGTGCGCCGAACCGGACGGTTTGTGAATGCCTGCATCGAACGCCTGAGAATGTCTGCACCGGACACTAGAGAAGCAGAGTGCTACAACACCAAACGTTAATGTATGTCTACACCGAACACCAAAGAAGCAGAGCGCTACAACACAGAACGGTCAAGTACCATTGCATCGAACGGTCAATGAAGTGACCAGAGAAAGAAAAGAACAAAAACAAAGATGCGCTGGAAAAACTGTATATTATTCACACTACTTACTTATGCTTTAACTTTTACACTGAAAATATGTGCAGGTGTTCAATTTTTATAAAAGAAAAAATACAACTGCCAAAGACAATTAAACAACAACTGTCTAGGCTTTCTAACTAACAGACTTGGCTTATACTCTAAAATGGATATGGTCAATGCCTTAACAAAGATGAGGCAATTTGGGTGCACGTGTCAAATTCACTTGGCTTTGAGAGTTCTATGAAGAGTTGTGTGTTCATTATTGTAAACGCGAACAAGAACACAAACAAGATAAGTTTCTTAAGCCATGGATGATTGTTGTCCTTCGAGGCTTATTCACTATGTGTTGTGTAAGTCTCCTAGAATATAAAAGAAAAATTTGAGGTGTTCTTGAGAAACTAAAAACTAACAAGAAATATGTTAAAGATCAAATGACCAAAAATAAGAAAAGTAGGGAAAGAGATGATATGAGTGAAAATGTGTTTTGGAAAAGGGTATGAACGCGTACTTGTAGATGGTGAATGGGTAAAAAACCCCAACATTCTACGAAGCAGGAATGACCCACGTAGCACCCGAACTTCCATGACTTGCAAAGGAGGAACCATACCCGTTTGAAGAAGAAAATGTTTATCATGGAGAGAAACATGGTAATGTGGGGGCAACTTTCATGGAGGAATCATATCAACAATTCATTGAAAAAGTAGGAGAAGATCAAATTCGAGTTCATACACTAATCTTTCACATAAAAAATCTCATAATAAGAGGAGCATGTTTGCATTATGTTCCAATAAATGTAGAACACACCCTTTTGCAATACTCTATTTCTTTCTAAAACAATTTCCCACATATTGCAAAAGGTAAAAAAATAAAGAATGAGAGAAGAAAATTTTGGGTCTCATATAAGATGTAGTGCATCGGATTAGTATATTAGGCAGTATGAACCAATACTAGATTGAGGATAAACTTGACACACAAAGTAATTAGTATAGCAAACTATATGAACCAAAAATACTTAATGTGTGTTAGTAGTTTATCAATCACAATATTCTCCCACAATTCTTTCTATGTTATTGTTGTGTTGCACTTACTAGGGCATGTGGGTGCCTGATATTCATGAGGGCTTTAAAGATCTTGCCAATATCTCATACAAGAAGCTTCACTCAACACTCATATAGGTGATTTCATCAATTGTATGTTTCAAATCATACACTACCCGTAGGGGATATAAAAATCATTAGACTAAAATTCTCACACCATATAGTATTTTAACTATAAATGTTAACCTTTAAATGAGATAGTATCTAGAACTTGGACACATAATAACATGATTTAACATAATTAACTTAAAATAATTTTTAGTGCTAAAAGAACTATAAAGTAACTTATTTTTCTCCACATGAACCTTATTCATGGGATCCCCAATCATGTAGGTTAAGTTTTCAGCAACCATGGGATCCCCAATCTCATTCTCCTTAATGTTTCTAGAATCATGTTTCTCCCGAGAGGTTTCGTTAAAGGATCTACTAGATTCCATTCTGATTTAATATAGTCCACAAAAATTGTTCCACTTTTTAACTACTACTTTGTCAAATTGTGTCTAAATTGTATGTTTGTTATTTTTTAAGTTTTGTTTTTAGTTATAGCTATTGTCAATTGACAATCACAGTGTATTGAAACAAATGGAGTTGGTTTCATTCCTAACGAATGTTTGCTAAGAAAATTTTCAACCACTTAACTTCACTATTAGCTATTTCAAGAGCAATAAACTCTAATTTCTTATTGGATCTTGGAATAATTGTTTGTCCGAAGGATTTCCATCTAATCGCACCACATGCAAGTGTACCTATAAACACTAGTTAATCCAATTAACATCATTATATGCTTTTAGTACAACAAGAAATTCAGTGTATTTAATGACATATTTATAAGTTGTTTGGATATCTCATTAACCTTTAAAGGAAAAAACATGTTCAAAGAACTCTACATTTTTTTTTCTAGTATAGTATTATGCTCACATCACTTTAAAGAACAAGAAACTTATGGACAACATTATGTTGCATGTAACCTAAGAATATACAATAAAAATTTTAGAATTTTTTTCTTACTTTTTCTTAAGTTTGAGTATCATTATTCCAATTAAAACGTCCCACACTCTTAGTTACTTAAGATTGGATTGATAATCTCTTTACAACTAACAAAAAGTTTTACCAATTTTCTTATATAGTATCTCATTACCATGATCTAAGAAGCTTCTTCCCAAAAATTATCAAGAACACTATATGCTTTAATTTCATTATGTTATAATATTATTTCAAGCATTTCAATAATTACACAAGTCATTCACACTATTATGGAGTTTCCTATACAAGTTTGATTGAACAAAGTTAATCTTGCAAATTAAAAATCAACATCATTCATCTAATGGGCATAAAAGACATATTTAGTAACTGTGAGTGATAAAATCGTAGGAACATACCTATTACTTATAATTTCTACTTTCTACATGCATGACTTTATCTATCTACACCTTAAATTATTGTTTTCTAATATGAAATGACTCACGTCATTAACATATTATGTAAATAATGGTTATAGTGAACAACAACTTTAAAGTGTTTGACATACTCCACGAATGTTGGATAAAGGAAAACTTAATTATTCATTTTCTTTCTTGATGAATCAAAACTAACACCTCTCTTTTCTATCTCCATTTATTAATAATGCATCATAGTTAATTATATGGTCAGAAAAGAAAATGTTAAGATCACTAATAGATTATGTAATATAGGCAATATTTTCAATCTTACACCACATCAAACATACATACATGTAAAATAGAAAGAAAAACACTAAACATGTTTATATAGTTAAAAGGGGTAAATTTATTTTTGATCTTTAAGAAAACAAAATAATTTTATCTTTCTATTGTTTATTTTTTTGACCAACATATCTTTTTCTCCCCTAGTTCTTTCCCGTCAACCAAACACTATAAAGTATCATAATATCATGTCCTTGTGGTACACGTGATTTTTTCCCTCCGATTATATTTGAAGTTATAGCGGTAATATAATTAAACAAAATTGGCAAGATACGAAAACAGTCTTCCCTCAATGAGCATTGCTCCTGGGCAACTCTTTCCACACCAGTTCCATAGTTTTTTAGCTTTTCGTAAAACTTCAAAACGACTACTACAACTGCTTATACTTCAAAAGGAACTTCAAACAAAGTTGAATGTGATTTTAGGATGAGAGAATTGCATACATACTTTATAACGAATATTTGTTACACAATCTTGAAATATTTTTCGCAAGCCAAATTGGTAAATTCATCAAAGCCTGTTGCTATGAATATTTGCAGTTGCACAAAATCTTAAAATCTTTTGAATTTTGTTGTAACGATCCCACGCACATCGGAGTTAAAATGCAAAATAAGTGAAAACAAAGATAACTTTTAATATTAAACTCCTAATTTATCTCAAAATCTCAAGACAGCACGGGAACAGCAAAATGTTATGTCACATCATTACGGTTGGCAAAACTAGTCTGATTAGAGTCCATAAACTCGGATTTAACAAAGATCGTACAGAAATATATAACTTTGCTTAAATGAAAACAACAAACTATGGGCAACGGAGGCTAGTTCTTTGGCCCAATATCCTTCAGGGCATTGATCTGCTCCTCACCCATTGCAGACATAACTGAAACTACAAGGTCCTTACCCTCAGCAAATCCTTCCTTTATCTGCAGTGGCCAATAAACGATACATCATTAAACACAATTAAGAGTAAAAACAATTAGGTGAATAGAATAATATTGGAATTACAAGAGAATTTAGTATAATACTATCTGAACAAACTTCTTCACAAAAACATGTAGAAAAGGAATTAAAAATGAAAAATGAATCAACCTTCCATATACTACAAGAAATGTATGCACCTTTGATTATGGAAAACCTAGATAAGAAAGCTTCTATAGAAGTTGTACATGTTGATTTCAATTTATAAGAGAAGCTTAATTCACTTTACCCTCTTATTTTCTTCTCTTACAATTCTGATGGACACATTCACCTAATCCGGATAAATGTACTCAAGGTATAACATTCCAGACTACAAATACAACAAACAAAACAGTAGGACTCTACAGACCTGAGTAAGCAGATTATCATCGGTAGGAAGCCTGAGGTCGTCCTTGGTGTTCCCATTTTCAGTAAGCAAGCTAACCTAAACACCATTCAAATATAAATTCAGGAAACAGTGGCAAGATTAGAGCATTTTAGTTGGATATATGAATATTTTGTTTTCATTGTCAATGTTTACATGTGATTACATCCATGGGCCTGTATTACCATAGATTGTACAAGATTCAGGGAAAACAACATTTTGGTCAGTTTATCATTTCTAAAATACATCTTCAAAGAATTTAATTAATGAAGACACTGACAGTGACTATCATCCGATCATAGATTGCTAAATAATTGAAAATTATTGACTTTAATAGTAAGTATTACTTTAAAAGTTATGTCAAGGAAGATTTCTTATTGGTTGACAGTGTAAGAGTCTTTACACTAATAGTGTTCGAAATTAGAATCATTTTTAAATACAAGAAACATAGGCAACCTCATCTAACTAGTTGACAATATAACAGTCTTTTCCAGTTATTGAGGCAAAGTTAAACTCGTCTTCAAAAACTAGAACTGACTTCACTAAATAGAATAAGACTTTGTTGTTGATGTTGTTTAAATACATTAAAGAAACATTATAAATTAAAAACAAGGTGACGTTTTTACAATTATCTGAAAAAACAGGAGATGAAACACTACACAAACCCAAACTTCTTAGACAGTGATGAATTGAAGGAAGTGTAAACAGAAACATAAACTCACAAATCCATCCTCAGAAATATCAATCAACTGGTAATCAGTACGATTCACATGGGGAACCTGGAATAATAAAACAAACACACAAATTTTCAGAAGAGAAAAAGTTTCAATAAAGTGCTCTCAAAGAAAGAAAAAACATAACTGAAAAACACATGAACAGGAATATACATCACAGTTGTGGGAAGAGGGCACAATATCTTCAAGCTTCTTGGCAGTGAAAATATCAATCCCAACAAAGTGACACTTAGCATGACCGTGCTTACCCGTCTTGGAAGTAGAAACTTCAACAACCTGTCACAGAGAAACCCATTGCATCAATCACAATCAATAAACACCTAAAATAAATATACAAATAAAAATATCATTCTACATAAATTAATGTCCAAGAGAGACCAGATACCACAACGGTACTTAAATCAGAGCACACGGTCAAAAGTGTACAAAAACCAAATAATTTCCTATAAAAACCTAATTTTGTTTTCCGAAAAACCCCCAAATGAGCCGTAAGAGTTCACAAACCCTAATCCAATAGTCAACAATCAACTGCACAAACAACGCCCTAATCCAATAGTCAACAATCAACTGCACAAACAACGCGACAAATATGAACACCAGATCTCGAAAGCCAAATCGAGAAACCAAAACCACAATCATAAGCAAGCAATAATTACATAAAACAAAATTAACGGAGAGAAAGAACGAAACAACGACACAAGAACCCTAAAAATGACATGAAAAGCTAGTACTACCTTGCATGGACGACCCTTGATGACGATGTAGCCGTTTTTGCGAATGGTGCCGGCTTGCTGGGGATAGGTCTTGGAGGCTCCAGCATCACCCTTGGATTCAAAGTGGTGTTCTTCGTCCGACATGGCTTGACTCGTTCACTGACTCAGCGATTCAAGTGGACGAACTCAGGGTGTGAGGGTGACTGGGAGGCGGAGAAGACCAAGTTTAGAGGAAGGATATAGGTTTATATCATTCCTTTTCTGTTATTTTCAGTTTTCAGTAAATTTCGAACTGTTCTTTTATTTTAATAAATATAAAAAATATATACAACATAAAACCAGAATAACGCTGGCTTAAATCTAGACGGTTTTTTTTTTTTCGTATAATTTTGTTAATGTAAAATTTAATTTTAATGGTAGTTTTCATCTTTTAAAATTGAACAATTTTTATATTTTGACAATGTTTATGTATTTTCCTAAATATATTATTTTAATCATTATAAATTTCATTTTAAAAGTTTTTTATAATTGAGGTTTTCTTATTTAGATTTATGGGTGTATTGGTTAGATAGGTTTAAGGTATGTGTATTTACAAGACACTAACATTTTTATAAATTTTGTTATTATTTTTCATTATAGATCCTCGTTCTTTCAAAATTTATAAATCAGTTCTCAATAACTAAAAGTATTTGGTTTTTTCTTTTTATATGACAAACGGTAATTCACGTCACTATTTTGTTTTAGACACATAAAAAATTATTTAATTCAAAAAAATATTTTTCTTTTTCACTTCATCTTCTTCTTTCTGAAGCTTGGGTTTCTCCCTCAAATATCAGACCCACAAATTTATCACCCAACATAATCTTTTTCACCCTCCAACCACGTAAATCAACACACCCACATCACCATTCCAAATCCTCTTACCCCAATTTAAAAAGAAAATTGAAAACAAAGATTTGAGGTTCCTTAAATTTGTACTCACATCTAAGTGACCTTCTCTACATCCATTGTCCAACATTTTCTGCACAATTAAAAAAAATAAAGAGACCAAAAAACGGAGAGGCACAATGGTCATTTTTGGATCCTGTTGAAATGGTAGTAGCAAGAGTGGTGTTGACATCATCCACTGCCATGCACATAGCAACGACGGTAATGTGGTGACGCCAAACACTTCCCATGGCATGACAACGACAAATGGCAATAGGCAACAGCGGGGTTGGCTCTGTAGGGATCATAGAAGGTGGTGTTGTTAAAGAAAGTGGAGAGTTGGGATGAGTGTGCCAGCGAAGAAGAATGAAATGAAAAATAAAAAATATTTTTAAAATTAAATAATTTTTCACGTGTCACAAACGAAGTATTAAGGTGAATTACTATTTCCCACATCAAAGAAAACACTAATGTTGTTAACCATTAAGAACTATTCTATAAATTTTAAAAGAATGATGACCTAATTTAGTGCTGCCAACATGGATTGTAACCCGCAAGCCATCTCAGCTCACCACGGGTTTGAGTCGGGTTAGGTTTGAAAAAATGTAATTTTTTATGCAGGTTAGTTTTCAACCCGGCTCACTTAGAATCCAGCTCACCGGGTTGAACCCGTGGTGGCCTGGGTTAGCTCACCAACCCACATAATTTAATTTAATTATTTATTATTTTGTATTTTAATATTATTAGTAAGCATTTTTTTATTATATTGTAGATTATGATAAAGACGATGTTTCAAGAGAGAAAAATATTATAGTTTTATATATTCAAGATTCTAATATTAAAATGGACAAGTGATACAAAAATTATCAATATTAAAAACTTATTTGTTCGCCTTTTGTACATGTTTTTTTAATACGCTTGGATTGTATGATACTTTTATTTATTTATTTTGAATTGTCTTTGAAGTTTAACATTATTTTAGTATGAAATTTATTTATATTTGAATTAAAAAAATTGTAATTTTTTTATTTTAAAAATCCTTATAATTAAATGAGTCAGTGAGTCAACCCGTTTAACCCACCAATCCGTGGTGGTCAGGCCGAGTTCGAATTTTTTCAACTCACTAAATGACCAACCCGTGGTAGGCCGGACCGGGTCAAGCCGGGGGTTACCCGTTTTGACAGCTCTTACCTAATTAGACTAAACTTTGAAAAAAAGACTAAAACCAAATAGATTAATAGTTTAGGGATCAAAAATATAAAAAATAGATTCAAACTAACAATAGTTTGGATAAATAGTCACCTCAACATGTCAAATATTCACATTTAAAGCATTTAATACATGTACGATAAAGTATTGCTGTTTACATACTTTGTTTCTTGGTATTTGTGCATATTAGTAAAGCATAAAGATATAATTAGAATCATTGCACCCAAGAAAAAGACGTTGCGAGAGAAGAAGAACATTCTAGGAATGTTTCCTTTGAAGCCCTATGCTTTATTACATCATACAAGCTTAGTTTCACTTAAGGCTATGACGAAAAGCTCTAACCCTACCAAGTAGACTAAAGTTTGATAATTTTCCCCTAATTTAAATTTCCTTATCATATAATTAAAACAATGTAAGAGTAAGGAAAAGAGAAAATTGCACAGATATTTTTATACTAGTTCAGATCACAAGGATCCTACGTCCAGTTGTTAATCCCAAACGAAGATTAACGTTCCACTATCACAAAACCAATAAACTATTACAATCATACAAAAAGACAAGTTTAACATTTTAGAAAACACCTCTCTTGTTACCACAAGAGATGAAACTCACTTCCTTTGAATGCCACAAGGGATGAACACCACATCCGAATGTTTCACGAAGGATGAACGCTTCCTTTGAATCTTCACAAAGGATGACAAACTTCACTCAGCAACAACAACAATACTTAATCACACTTTTAGTGAAAGTTATCACTCTATGCCAATACTAAGTTCTCAAAGTCAAAGCATAAGGGTTACACAAAACCTAGATCACACTTCACTTTTCAAGCTCAATTGTGTGTTTTAGAATGAGAGTCTAAAACATCTTTATAAATAGGTTTAAACCCTTTAGTTGTCCCTATTTATGTGTGGTTTTTCCATTTTGAACCTCTTCTTATTAGAATCCTCAATTGAGTCCTTAAAAGTGCTAATTTGAATCAATTGAGCCCCTGTCGTTAAATTTAGTTAACGGGGTTAATTTTTGTACAGGTAGGAGGTTGATGTGTCAATTTTTTGAAACGTGGCATGTTGATGTGAGAGTAATGTGCTTGTGAACATCTCTGATTTTTTTTTTCCAATTTTTCATACAGTCACTAGAGTTCATTGTCCCCTCCACCACCAACGCAAACCCTCACGCCATCGCAAGAAGAAGCCATCGCGAGACGAAGCTCCTCGCTTCATCTCCTTTATCGCGAAACACTTCCTTACAATCTGCAAAACCTGAAACACAGAAAGCCCCAAATCTCTTCACACCAGAAACCCTAAATTGCGACTTCGCTCATCTTCCAACTACCGTGACGGAGCAACTCCTCCTTTATCGCGAGCCATCATCTTCGTTGACCTGTAAATCGCGAGCAGCCACCTCGAGCTTCTCACACTACCAGAGCAACACATCCCCTTGGTTTCCATTGACAAATATGATTAATTAATGTTGTTTTTTTAAGAATAAAATCAGAGATTCTCTCGGCCCCTGTTTTTATTCTCTTTCTCGTGAATTATTTCATGGTTTTTTTTTGTTAAAAATATCTCCTCGAAAGGTTGCTGAAAAAGTATTATTTTAAAAAAATATTATTCCTCCCTCTTCCTCCGTTTTGGGTTGTATTCGTGCCATAACTAAAGAGAAAGAACATAAGAGAGAAATCTAATCCTAGCATAGAAAAAGAGGCATCCAATGCAGCAAATTCAGACAGTGTATTGCATTACAAGCTCATCCACTTTCATGATGATTTTCCCTGTTTATTGCATTACAATGAAATCCTCGGAAAAGGAGCTTCAAAGACAGTGTATGCTTACAAGCTCATCCTATTTCATTTACCATCATTTTTTTTCTCAAAGTTGGAGTTTTTTCCCCTTCAAGTTTATTGTATCTCAGGCCTAGTTCTGGTTTCCTTAGTTTCCTTAAAAACTGAACTTCTTTACGCTTTTCGTCGAGTTTGTGGAGAAGGGCATATGATAAATCTACTTTTTCTTTGTTTGTCGTTTTGCTTCTTAATTGATGTAGATATAGGGCATTTGATGAGTATCAAGGGATTGAAGTTGCTTGGAACCAGGTCAAGCTGTATGATTTTCTGCAAAGTCCTTAAGATCTTGAGAGGCTTTATTGTGAAATTCATCTCCTGAAAACATTGAAGCACAGGAACATTATGAAAGGAAGATTATTGGATTGGTAGATTTAGAAGGGGAGCGTACTTATTTATAGAGAGTTCTGAGAATAGAGAAGAATATTAGGATTAGGGATGACGAGAAGATGTAAAAAGGAGAAAAAGATAGTCAAATGCCACGTTTCAACTCTAAACATGCCACGTTTCAACTCTAAACATGTCACGTTTAAAGAAATTAACACGTCATCCTCCCCACATGTGTAAAAACTTAACTCCGTTAACTAAATTTAACGTTAGGGGCTCAATCGATTCAAATTAGCACTTATAAAGACTCAATTGGGGATTCTCATAAGAAAAAAATTGAGAAAACCCCACATAAATAAGGACAACTAAATGGTTTAAACCTTATAAATACCTCCCTCAAGGATACTTTCAAAAATTTCGTTGTCAGCTTATTCTCACGTGATAATCAATTATCTAATTAAGGTAATCGATTATGCATTTAATGAATGCACAACGGTAAAAAACATGTTCAAAAACTTCAACAGCTAATCATGATAATTAATTATGATAAGCCATAATCGATTATGGATAATCGACTATCATAGTTTGCTAATTGATTATTCCATAACCAAAATTTGAGTTTTTAGCAACCTTTGAAAAATCTCTTTGTGATAATCAATTATATTAAGTAGCTAATTGATTATTGTAGAACTTTTTGACTCCAAAACAAACTTTAAAACATAACTTAAATGGAATCAAACAATATATAAGGCCTTGTACATGAAACTACTAATTACAAAAGCTTTAATACATAATACAAATCTTCATAAAGGTCTTGGAGCACTTAACTTAATTTTGGTATCATCAAAACTTTTCCACTTCGTCCTTCTGCTAACAATATCCTCCAAAAAAATTGTGGAGGTTTGTTTAACTAAGTTAAACCTTGTGACATATCTCTTATAATTCGCACTGCTTCAATTAATTCACTGTTCATTTTATTGTTAAATATCAATATGAGATTTACGAGCTATGCCATATTATCTTATACAAATAAAAGTTTTTGTTTTTTTTTTTTTTAAAGAAATCATTAGGTATAAATTATATATACATAGTCCAATCAATATAAAGAATTTATATCACTTTTAACCTTGAAGCGAGTTTATGAGTATTTTTTTTTCTTATAGTATTTTACTTTGTCGTCTCTGTAACACTTAAAATTTTACCATATTATATTTTTCATATATAATATATTAGAGTTATATCTTATATATAATTTTTATTTCAATATATTTAGATAGAAAAATATTAATATAATATTTATAATTATATAATATTATTTATGAATTATGAACAATTATTATAATAATAAGTAATAATAATATCGTTTTTATAAAACATAATAATACAGATAATTATAATGTTTATCAATTATATAATATTATTGATGTTTTTCCATATTTTAGTTTTCGACTAATAATATTCAAATGAAAGAATTTTAAATTAATTATAAATTAATATTAATAGTAAACTTCCATTTTTATTATTTCTAACAATTTGAGATATTATTTATATTAGGGTTAAATATGTTTTTTGTCTCTTAAGTATCACTGACTTTTGGTTTTAGTCCCTACTCAAAACATTGATGGCATTTAGTCTTCGTAATATTAAAACATGTAAAAATAGTCCTTAAAGATGGACGACGTCAACTTTTGGTTGATCTGGCAAACGGGAATGCCACGTCCTCTGCCAGCTTTACTGTTCTCTATCTGCCAGATCAAGTCACTAACACATGACGTCGTTCGAACCCGATTGGAGGTGCTGCCAGAGATACGGGTCGCCATCGCATGGACATTGCCGCCTCAGCCACCACTTGAACAACCACCACGCCGTTGTCCACGGTGTTGCCAGTACTTGCGCCGAAAAAGCCACCGCCCTTCACGGCGGACCACCACCACTTTGCCCCTTCTCCTTCGCACGAGAGGAAGACGCATTCACCCTCTGCAGCGCATCCAAGCCATTCACGCCGCACCCAGTTGCCGCCTCTCGGACCATGAGTCAAGGTCGCACCGGTGATGCGACTTGCTACAGGAGTCGTCGCCACCCGAACCAAGGCGTCGCTGGCGAAACCCATCATCAACAGGACCCGTCTACGCGTGAGAGAGGAGAACCGTTGCTTCTCTGTGACGAGTCTCCACCACCACGAATGAAACCAGCCACCGTCGACAAAGATGGCTGCCACTGTTCTCGCCGGAATCGCTCCCTCACCGGCGCCACGAGCGTTGCTCTCCTCCCTCTCAATGCGAGGGTTTTTTTCTCAAACGCCAAACGTCCCCAGCAACACTCACTGCTAGTGTCGAAGACGAAAGCACATTCTTTGTTTTTTCTTATCATGCCCTTTATTGGTTAATTCTTCTATCTCATTGTTCACTTGGATTGGAAAGTTGGAGTGTGTTTATGGTTTTCGTTCTATATCTATTGCTTAAAGGGTTAACCCCTTTGTTGGTGGCTTGAGGTGAACAGAGGCAAAGATTAGGTTAGGCATTTCTCTCGCAGGAAGATGGCCATAGGGGTTTTCACGATATAAGCAACATGGCAGATAGAGAACAGTGAAGCTGGCAGAAGCGTAGCATTGTCATTTGCCAGATCAACTAAAAGTTGACGCCGTCCACTTTTAAGGACTATTTTTACATGTTTTAATACTATGAGGACTAAATGCCATCAATGTTTTAAGTAGGGACTAAAACCAAAAATCGGTGATACTTAAGGGACGAAAAATATATTTAACCCTTTATATTATATCTTTTATATATATATATATATATATATATATATATTTTCTTTTTTTTTCTTTTTCAATGAGATGATAAAGTTAATTTAGTGATGGATTGGACCAATCACGCTCACAAATTATAACTTTATCATTCTATTAAACAAATTTACTCACCTAATCTTGAAATATTTTCTTAGACGATAGATAAAAATTAATCAATAAGAATTGTAAAAATATAGAGATAATAATAACAATAATGGGGTAATTTCATTCTGCTATTGTTTGTATCACATTTGGTTTGTGAAAAGGAGACTGGGTTGGCTCATCTTACATAAAAAATGCCAGTTAGTTTTTCTAACTTGTAGTTGACTTATATAAATTTTTTAATAATTTTATTTTTAATTAATTAAATTAATAAAAACAATAATTTATATAGGTTCATTTATTAAAATAAATAATATTCCTAATTTTATAGTTTATAATTTATAAGTACACGACCTATTGAAAATAATATAAATGACTTTGAAGGTGACTGAAATAAAGATAAAATATAAATAAGAAAAGGTTTAATGTCTCAATAGGTCCCTATTTTTGTTCAGAATTTGAAATAGGTCCCTTTATTTTTTGGCGTTTCAATTGGGTCCTTATTTTTGTTAATTTAATGCAAATAAATTCTTTCCGTCAATTTCATCAGCGTTAATGAATGTGTGACGTGGCCTTACACGTGTCAATACTGTCTTCAGGCCACGTCATTTATAAAAGTTACCTTAAATACATAAGCTGTAAAATGATTGGTGACATTTAGCCCCTTTAATGCCTAACAAAAAATGATTAAAAGCATGAGAATCTAAAAAATCACATTGATGATGAGATATATCCAGATAAAATTATGTTTTGGTATTTAAACTTTTTGTGATTTTTATGGGTGCGTTTGATTTTGAGCTTCAAAGGGAAATATTTTGACTAACTCATGGGAAGCAACAATTATACCTTACTATAATTCTTCTTCTTTGGGTGAGTGGTGCAAAAGGTATTCTATAATTAAGGAGGCTTAATATAATTATGGCACATCTCACACAGACCCCACATGTTAAAAGGATTAAAACGACCCTAAATAACTTTATCATAATGAAACTTCAGTCAAAAGCTTCCACACTTAAATTTTATTTTTAATACAACAAAAAATTATAATATTAGTACAAAAAAATTAATTTCTTTAATTTTGTTTGAATTTATTTATAATTAAACATGTAATTGGGCTTTAATATATCTATTAAAAAAATAATATTAATATAAAATTAATATTTAAAAAAATTTGTCAGTTATTTTATAAATTTAATATCTTTAATAGTTAGTTAATTATATATTAACTTTAATTTTTTTAATATATATAACAATTATTAAGATCAACATATATTAAATTATTTTAATTATTAACGAAGTTTAAACAAATTAATAAAATTAAAATTTTATAATAAAGCTATTATATTATTTTTTTTCTAATTGCATTAAAAATAAAATATCTCAATTAACAAAATTAAAATTGTATACCATGTCTACTGTACTATATATAATTAATATGTTGAAAATCTCATTTATATAAATAAATATAATTTAGTTAGATTAAATAAGATCGTAACCATATAAATTAATAGTCATAAACTTTTATAATTTTTTTTAAAAGAAGGAGTTTCTAACATTTTTTTTAGTGTTACCATCACACTATTTAAGCTTGACCTATAAATACAACAAAACTCTTGTAAGGATCAAATTGCAATTCATGAACATCATTGAATAAGGATTCATCTAAAACATAGAAAATCACATTCATCCCAAAATTTTTTGTATCCATTAAAGATTGGAATGATTTTTTAAAAGGGTAAACTACACTCACCTAGAGATAAACTAGCACAGCAGATTATAGAACTCATTGCAAGGATTATTTCTATTACTTTAATCTTTGAAAAAGGATGATGAAAAATATTGGATTCTAGAGTAATAAGAGAAGAAATAAAAGAAACTCTTGAAGAACAATTATATCAATTTGCTAAGTTAAGGGGGTAATCATATTGTCTGATTTTAAGATTTGACTTGAGTCAGATATGTACTTTCTATGTTGAGAGATGTGAAACACATTATATCAATTTGCTAGTTAATGGGGTAGGGCAATTTCACATGTCATAGGACCAATTCTTCTTAAAATTTGATAACACTTAACAAACTTGGGTGAAAGTTTCTTAAATTTGATAGTGCTTCCTATATTGGTAGTAGGAGTCACCTTAAAAGAGACATGAACTTCAACTTCAAATTCCAAGGGTCTCTTAATTTTATCTACATACAACTTTTTTTTTTACTCACGAAGCTTTCATCTTTTCTTATATCAATTTTATGTTTTTTGTTCTTTGTTGCAACAATTCAAGTTCTACAAGCATTGATTCTCCATATTGGTACCAACATAGAAAAGTTCTACATTTTCTATCGTATAAAGCTTCATAAGGGGTCATGCTTATGCTTGTGTTATAAATATTATTATAAGTAAACTCAATCAAAGGCAACATCTCATCCCAGCCTCCTAAATGGTCTAATACACATGTTTTAAGCAAATCTTCCAAAGACTAATTAGTTCTTTATGATTGGCCATCAATTTGATGATGATATGCCAAACTCATCCTCAATCTTCTTTTTAGGACATCTTGCAAAGTTTGCCAAAATCTAGATGTAAATCTAGGATCCCAATCTAACACTGTGCTGGTAGGCACTCCACATAGTCTCATTATTTCTCTAATGTATATATAATTAGAGTTAGAATATAATTCATATCAATAAGGTGATTTTAGTGTATCTTTTTAGGGTTGAATAATTAGACATTAGTTATAGTACTTTAGTTTAGTATTTATAGCAATTAGGACTTTAGTTTGATGACTTAATCTTGATAGTCTAGTTTCATTAGGAAAATTAGTCTAGTAAATAGATTTCTTGCAATGTTAAAATCATAATAGTTTGAGTACATTAATTAGAAGTAGTCTCATTCAATTAGAGTCTTGTTTAATTAGAATTTAGTTGTAAGATTTGTCTTAGGTGTTTAGTAAAATTAATATATTCAAATAGCTTGGTTTAGGCGTTTATCATTGAATTAAAGTGACTAACTTGTGTGGCTTTTATTGATGCAGCTAAATTGAATCAAAAGGGGAATCAAGAAGGGTTGAATGAGCCTGACCAAGAGCAAACTAGTTCATTGAAAACACCAACTATTGCATTGGGTGAAAAGGCTTTAGTCAATTAATGTTAAAGTTGACTTCATAATTGACTTTTTACAAATCAACTTGTTGAGGTGCCAACTGTTGGATACCTTCAAGGATAGCTAAATGCACTTGCACAAGGCTGAAGAAAGGAAAATTAAAGGAAAACTACAATAGAAAGGCAAGCTAGTGCATAAGCAACTAATTAAAGAGGTATGTTTGACCTAAGGGTTGACTTTTCAATCTAAAACTTCAATTGTTGTTTTAGGTTGTGGAGATCAAAGACAATAGTTGTTTTCACATGCTAGCAACTCAATGGACCATTGAAGATAAAAGGAAAGGGGTGTTGCACTTCATGAAGGCTAACTTTACCATGCTTAAACTATATTAGTTAAGGTTATGATTTTGTGATCTTTATGTATAGTACATCAATTCAATTCATTCCACTTTTTATGTTTAACTTGAGTTAAACTCAGTTGTTTTGCATCTACATTCATTTCATCATTCATTTGTGAAAACTGAATATGTCCTATGTTGCATATCAATCATAACATTATTTCTGCATTAGATTGTTCATTTACTTGTTTTAGTTGCATTTTTCATTTCTTTTGGTTCTATTTTGTTGTAAATACATGTATCAATGATTTCTAGTCATTTAGTTCAAGTTCTACATACTTTCATTGTAAATACCTCACTCTATTACCTTTGTTGCATCATTTCATTCATAATATTCATATAGTTTTAGTTAACTTATGAAGTAGTTTATGTTTAGTTCACGCATTACTCATTCCTCACTACAAATGCTAGCTAAATAATAATATAACCATACATTTCTATTTTTATTTTGGTAT
Organism: Vigna umbellata; assembly: GCF_029865625.1. Lineage (NCBI taxonomy): Eukaryota > Viridiplantae > Streptophyta > Magnoliopsida > Fabales > Fabaceae > Vigna > Vigna umbellata. Next base: position 91,084 of record NC_142168.1, read on the forward strand.
TACACAAAAAAAATGTTAAATTAGTTTAGTTACCTTAAGTCAAGGTTTCTAATCTTCATTCTTATTGTCTTCTTATGTTATAAATATAACACAAAGCCTGTTTCTTGCTGCTTTAATCATAACAAAAATCCTCTCTACACTTTTCTTTATTCCCTAACCTCAATTTCATTTAGTCTTTTTCTTTCTCTCTCCTTCTCCCCCTCTTTCTCTCTCTCATTTTGATCATCAACGTACTCAATGACTTGACTGAGCTTATCATGCTACAACTTCACTCTTTGTATTATTTTTCCTTACCACCTTGGCGATTTCACCTACACCTACAACAACCCTAAAAGCCCTTAGCAAAAACTCCACATACTCCAAAGGCTCCAACACCATCACCAAAACCATACCCCAAACACACCGTGAAACAAACTTTAATCAATCAAAGATTATAGCAAGAAAAAAACCAATTAATACCCAATTCATGCCCAACTATAAATTACATGATCTATTTCTTTGTCAATAAAGAGATAAACCAACAAAACCTCAACCAATTCAGAATCAATCGGTTTGCTTAACTTGACCATCAATGCGACAACAAACGCGATAGAGTCCCTTGACAACCGGAGCGACAACAAATGCAACAACCTCCCTCAACTCACAAAGACTCCTCACTCATGCCATGAACTCCCTACCCAAAAATGTTTTCTGATTTATGAAGGCTAAAGAAAGGGCTTCTCTATCAACAAAAACAATAAATTCATAAGAAAGGGTTGGAATTATTAGCGTGGAACAAACCAAGAGGGGGGGGTGAATTGGTTATATACTTTTATTGTGCCTTTTATTATTTTTCTCTTAATTTTTCTTACTGGGCGAATGATTAAATATAAATGACAGAGTAAGGGAAAGAGAAAAATTACACAGGTGATTTTATCCTGGTTCAGATCACTAGGATCCTACGTCCAGTCGCTTATCTCAAACAAGATAAACCTTTTTCACTAACACAAAACACTTACAAATATTAGTCACAAAGAAAAACAATTTGTAAGAGTTTAGAAATACCACCTCTCTTGAAACCACAAGAGATGAACTTACACTTCNCCAAGTTGGAGAAGGGTGAATGTGAACACGGTGGAAGTTAGACCAATATATTCTGCATTTCCAGAGTGGCATCACACGATGAAGAATTTGGTACCATAGAGATGCTTGGCCCACTCTTGTTGGTGTTGTTATTATTGTTTTACCTTTCAAGATGAACTCAGTAATGGGTGGGCCATAAGACTGATGAAAGTAAAGAGGAATTGTCAGAGGTGAGAAGGAACCGTAGGAGAGGTTGAAGAAAAGAAGATCTAGAAATGTAAAGTCTACACCTCATCCATGGATCTTTTTTTTCCCTTTTCCTTTCTTTCTCATCTTTTCCCATAAATAAAATCAAATTACCTATTTAACCATTCTTTCATATTAACAAAAATCAAGTGGATGTTTCTGAATCTTTCTCTTTCACATCCCCACCATGGCGTGAAGTGGTAAAACCTCTAAATTTAAAATTAAGAAAACCAAAATTAAGAATTAGGAGACAAATCAAGTATCCTTCAAGTCAACACCAACCAACCAGTGTGAAAAGCAAAACAGAATATTAATTAAATAATTAATCAATAATCATTTGTAAACGAATCAGTGAGTTACACGAACACGTACTTCACACGCGCTTCACAAAATCCAAAGCAATAGAAGAAGAAGATGCCCACAACACATCACAACTACTGCAAGCCAAGCCTCTGCCATGCATGGATTCCCCTTCCCTTGGCCATTTGGGAACAACCCAACGAACACAACACGAAAACAAAACACGAATGCAAACAAATGTAGAGAATATAAGGTCTTCCAAACACCATTTTTTACACTCACTGTTTTCCCATTATAGGTCCCTCCGTTGATCTAGGCTTTCTCATTTCATATTTTTCTTTTCATTTCTACAAAATTATGGTAAATAATTTTACTGAAAATGTTCATTGACCAATTTTATATGATGTTAAATAATTAAAGATAAATGAAACAGTTTTATCCAAAAAAAATTATTATTTCTGGTGATTAAAATAATTTTTTAAAGTAAACTAAATTTTTACCTTTGTAATCAACACAATAAAATAGTTCATGAAATATAAATGCGTATCCAAATAATATTTACCTGTGATCTAGTAAGATTGCCTACCTATTGTTGGTTAACTTTATCCAATTTTTCTCCATTTTTTTAATGCATATTGAAGCCTCTGCTTATAGGTAGCAGTGGATCCACTTTGTAGTGTTTCTATTTATTTATTTTAAAAAAATTTAAAATTTATAGTCCTCCTTCCTCATTAAATCTCTTTTCCCCCAGTCTCCCGTAATTGCCGCGGCAGTCAGACTGAGGAACACAAAGCGACGCTCGCTTTCTGCGTTTCTCTAATTGCATCGCTTTGCTCAGCTTCGCTTCGTGTCGCTTTACTTTCTTGCTTTGTTTCTTCGTTTCTTCGCACCAGTATAAAAGACGCGTAGCGTAGACTGCGTGTGGCAATTTGAATTGGGTTCAGGATCCGACCCGGATCCATGGGGTGTGTGAGCTCGAAGCAGGCGGTCTCCGTGACGCCGGCGATTGACCACTCGGGCGCGTTTCGGAGCAATGCTGCGGTTCTGGGCGAGTCGGAGCGCAAGGAGAAGAAGAGGAGCAAGAAGAGGACCGAGTCGGGGGGAGCGAGTCAGAGCGAGGTCGGTGAGTCGGGGAGAACGAGTTCCAATTGTGAATCGTTGAGCTTCAGGTTGGGGAACCTTCACAAGTACGTGCAGGGAGAACACGTGGCCGCCGGCTGGCCAGCGTGGCTCAGCGCCGTCGCCGGCGAAGCCATTCACGGCTGGGTCCCCCTCTGCGCCGATGCCTTCGAAAAACTTGAGAAGGTGAACCGTCACCAAATAAACAAAAGTTAAACTAACTTTATTGTTAATTAATATTACTATTATTATTATTATTATTCTAATAATAAGTATTATTATTATTAAGATGATGATGATGATGAAGTAATTGATTGGAGGTTGTTGATTTTGACAGATAGGGCAGGGAACGTATAGCAGTGTGTTTCGGGCGAGGGAGCTTGAGACGGGGAAGATAGTGGCATTGAAGAAGGTGCGGTTCGACAATTTCGAACCGGAGAGTGTGCGGTTCATGGCGCGTGAGATATTGATTCTGCGACGCCTTGATCATCCCAATATAATAAAGCTTGAGGGCTTGATTACTTCGAGGCTGTCCTGTAGCATTTACCTCGTCTTTGAGTACATGGAGCATGACATCACAGGGCTCTTGTCTTCCCCTGATATCAAATTCACTGAACCACAGGTAATAAACCAATCATATTTTCAAAGAAACAGAGAAGCAGGTTTCTTTTGTGCGTCTCGTTTCTATCTCATATCCACCTGTGAATACGGGCAAAAGAATATATATGTATACATTTATATAAGCAGGGGTAATTATGATTATGACTTTATCAATTAGTTTTTCGGTTAAGTCAAAATCTAAAATTCTTAGATTGCAGCAGAGTTTATTTTGGCAACTGTTGTTAAATTTATAGGTCGTTGTCAGATCATTCGTAGTTGTGATGTTCACTTTTACAAATTTTACTGTTCAAGCCGTTTAATCTTTGAAACGAGGATGTACGATGGAGATTCTATATTGATTAGAGATATAAATAGAAGACAACTTTTACCCCATGAACTAGTTTCAACAGTTGAGTAATATTAATTTAGAATAGAATGAAACTTTAATTTTAACTAAAGTACCAAAAGTAACTAGGATACTTTATCCAAGTTTTTTTTAGTAATAGTAATACAAGTAATTAATGTATTGTTGTGGGGGTGTGATATGATTTATGATTCTATTGTTGAATGGGTGAAATGATTTTATTGTGTGAGCAGATTAAGTGCTACATGAAGCAGTTGTTGGCTGGTCTTGAGCACTGTCACTTGCGGGGAGTCATGCATAGGGATATTAAGGGGTCGAATCTTTTGGTAAATAATGAAGGGGTTTTGAAGGTAGCGGATTTTGGGTTGGCGAATTATGTCAGTTCTGGGCACAGGCAACCTCTGACTAGTCGTGTTGTTACCTTGTGGTACCGGCCGCCAGAGCTTTTGCTTGGTTCGACGGACTATGGTCCGGCCGTGGATCTCTGGAGTGTTGGTTGCGTGTTTGCGGAGCTACTTGTCGGGAAGCCTATACTTCAGGGGAGAACGGAGGTATTAGCCTTACCACAATGCATGAGTTGCCCTGTTATGGTGCATGTTAATGTAGTGAAGTTGTTACATTTTTGTGAGAAAAAAATGGCTAATCTATTGATATGAGTCAATGGTAAATCTTAAATATCTTTGATTTGATAATGTACATGAATGAAGAAATTCGATAATGCCTCAACACATAAGGAAGCAACTGATATGGAAATGTTGCTGTAACTTTTGATATCATCTTTCTTCCTATGATGAAGGTTCCATTTTGCTTTTTCAGAATACAGATGTTTTTATTTTCCAACATGCCTTCATGTTTACATGGAAGAAGCTTTTATAATTCCATATTTTTGCCGTCAAATATTTAACAGAGCTGAAGTTTAGTTCCCATACCTATTGCAAGAGGTTGCACTGCAATTCGTCAATAGTTTCATTTAGAATTTGCTATCATTGCGTGCTCAGTAGTAGGGTTTCCATCATTCTATATTTCAAAAGGTAAAGTGGAGAATATACTCAAACTAAAGAATATGTATGATACCTATTGGCATTAATCTTCAGAAAAGGAAGTAATTCAATCTGACAATCCTCCTTAATGTTAGACCGGATGCTAATCAGTTTTGTGGTTAATAAATGAATCAGCTGGAAATGAAAATTCTGACACTGTTTGATTCGTTATTTTGGAACTCTTCTAAATTCATTTTTGTTATGTATGCAGGTTGAACAATTGCACAAAATTTTTAAGCTCTGTGGCTCACCACCTGATGAATACTGGAAAAAGACTAAACTTCCTCATGCAACGTTATTTAAGCCACAACAACCATATGATAGTTGCCTTCGACAATCCTTTAAAGATTTGCCAGCGGCCAGTGTACATCTGCTACAAACTCTTCTTTCTGTAGAACCATACAAACGTGGGAGTGCTACATCTGCTCTTTCATCGGAGGTAGGTTAATTTTGTATTTGTTGGAAATTCCTGAAATACATTGTGGTTAATTGGAAATACTCAGCATATTTGTTTAGGCAAGCTTTTTCCTATTTTATATCCTTTTACCTTAGACAATAGTTTGTTTGCATTTTTTAAGGTGTTTATTTAATCAAATAGACAAATTTATGCTTTTCTTGAGTTTGTTTCATTTGTTTATTGTAAAAATAAACAGTTGTCTGCTTATTTTAACAAGCACATTCTATCTTCATATTAAGTCTTTGATTATTTTAAAAATCACTTATTTAAAAAAATATCAGTTATTTAAAAATCACTAATTTAAAAATCACCTATTTAAAGTGCAAACAGACCCAATTACAAAATATCATTTTTTTTTTCGTTTTGCTTCTTATTTTCAAATATTTGTAGGAAACCCTGAACACAAGGATTTTGTTTACATTCTTTCCTGTAAAAATCTTTGAAATCAAGAAACATGGTGAAAATAATCCGACATTCTTCTGAGTTAGTTATGAAAACAAAAAATAAAAATAGATTTTGTTTTTTAAACCAAACAGACCTTGATTTATGTATAGCATTAGTTATGCATAGTATTAATCTTTCTTGCATTATCTGTTGATTTCTCTTGCCAACTTTTTGGTGGATATCCATCATGTGAATCAATTCGTTTTTATGACATTAGTCTTAGATACAAAGCCATTCATCATTTATTTGCAAAATATATGATTATGTGAGTCATTGAAATATGATAAGCGCTCTTTCTAAAACTCTGTTCTGATACAACGACCTTACCACTTTCAGTATTTCAAAACAAAACCTTATGCGTGTGACCCATCGACCTTGCCGATATACCCACCTAGCAAGGAAATCGATGCAAAACACAGGGAAGAGTCAAGGTGAGGCTGATATTCATTGCACATTTTATGCAGAGTTATTCGAAAGTAATGCTTTAGTTGTTACATATTCAACTGATGTCTCAGGATTACCTCTTATTTGGCTGGTGAAAATAAGAGAATGCCTGCATATGCATTTTACCTGGTTTTAACCAATCTGCGAGAGAACGTTTGTTTTCGTTTGAAAACTTCACCAGGGTCTAGTTTTGGCCTCAGGGAGAGATTAGGAATGGTGTTTATTAATACTCTACTAATCATTTGAATGCACATACTTGTGCAGTTAATTTACACTGTGCTATCAAAGAACGAAGTAAACAACGTAGTGTTTTTGTTGTAAGAATAACAGGAACTCATGGAGGACTAATGCCTGTTCCTACTTCCAAATGAGAGGGAATAATCCTTACTGTTTTATAGCCTCCTTCTTCTCTTCAACCTCTAGATTTTTCCATGGACTATTTTATTGGGATATGTTTTTGAGGAGAACCTAGGCACCAGAGTAACGGAGCTAGACAAATATTTGTTGTGATGTCCATACTTAATGATTTATGAAAATACAAAAAAAATTAAAACGTAACAATGTTCAAGAAGTTCAATTTGTCAACATTAAGCATTCACAAAAGAAATAAATAAAAAATTGAAGTCAATAAAATTCCGGGTAGCCAATAGATTTTTCTTTAGGTTGCCAACTATGTTTATCTTAATTAGGCTCAAATGTTTTGTATAAGCGTCATAATTTAGTCCTACCCTCAAAAATAGTCTCTCTGCATGGCCGGGGCAAAACTATTACTTCTAACATCCCCAGACCCCACTAGCTAGGAGCCTAATGCTATGTTTCCTTTTTTATATATATCTTTAAAGGATTTGAAACAGAAAAATTCAGTGAATCAACAGTGTTTGGCAAATTAAATCGAACAAAACTATTCTTCACAAATTCCATTTTCACTAGCATTATTTGTATATTGTTCTTGATTTTTTTCATGAAATTATAATGGACTTTTAGGAAAAAGATTAGTGGACGAGTTCGTGGAACTGAAACAAGAAAACCATCCAGAAAGCCACACGGAGTCAGTAAACTAGCCCCAGCAGAGGTCTGTCTTTACTTTCAATTCTGCATCTTAGCATTTCTTCTTATGAGGATGCACATTGATTTACATTAATGGGCTAATTATTGTAAACTAATTCTCACTTATTGCACTTGCAGGATTTCGCAAGTCAAACTCAGACTTCCCAGAAGGTCAATGGTAGATCTTTCCGCAACCCTGAAGAAGAGAAGATTAAAATAGGTGGCAAAACACAGAAGTCATCTAGTGGTAAAGCTGAAGATGCTTCCCATACGAAGAATGCTTCTCAAGGAGATATTCCCCTTTCCGGGCCGTTACAGGTTTCAACATCAAGTGGATTTGCATGGGCAAAAAGCAGAAAAGATGACGCTTCATTTCGATCCCATTGTCGAAATATTTCAAGAGGACATATTTTCAATCCATCAGAACCTTCTACATTAAATTTAAGGAATAATTTGGACACCACAAACCAGGAAAATAAAGAGTTTTGTGGGGGAGGCGTCAATTCTAGGGGCCATCAGCTGCTTGAAATTTCTAAGCTTTCAATGCAGAACCCGTGGAGTAAGTTTGATCGCCCAGATTCATTTGATGCTTCGGATGAGTACCATTCACAAGAACTGTCTATGGCCATATATCACCGAGAAGATTCAGCATCCAAGAGAAATAACCTGGTAAGTTGGCCAGTTTTTTATGTGGTATTAAATGTCAGATTTCATCTGCTGTGAGATGAAATCGAAGTTAACTCGCTAGCATGTTAAATTTTCTGTGTAGAGATTGTAGTGGTTTACTATGAGAAAGTCGGATTAGGAATTTATTATGACGTAGAGAATTAATTGGAACACTAAAGTATGTAAAGAAGAACGACAATTTTTTTTTTAAAATCAATTCAAAGTTTAATGGTTAATTAAAACAAATAAAAATTATATTAAAAAAAATATAATGTCACAATTTGTAATGATAAAAAACTAAAAAAAATATATAAATTTATAGGTTCTTAACTTTTAAAAAATATATATATATATAACAGTTTAAATAATGTCTACATAAATTAAAATTATAAAAATTTAAAAATATACATCAATATTAATTAATAATAACGAGTTTATATAGAGAATAAAAAAGAAAATTATCAATATTTTTTAATTTTACTTTTTTAAGAAAAAAAAAATTAAATTGTTGCTTATTAATTTTAATTGAACTGTTTTGACTGGTTTTATGGCTTTGATACTAGTTTTAAGCATCATCAATTTTGCTCCACCACAATCAAAACTAGACAGGGGACCGATTGCTGGTCGAAACGGCCAGTTTGGTCTGGTTTTATGAACCATGGTTGAGATAATGACACTGTTTAAACTTTTAAAATTTCTGACTTTTTTTTAGTGAATTGATGTATTTTGTTGACATTTTTGTGTCATAAATTTGGGCTAATAGCACTTGGGACCAATTTCAATCTTGGAAAGCAGTATATGTTGTAATGTAAAATTGTCGTTTGCATTTCCTATCATATGATCATAAATGAATCAATACATGATAAGAGTTCATACTCTTCAGTTTTGTTAAGAAATTTATTTACCTTACTGTGCTCTGCCCTACCTGTATCAAATTCTTGGACCAAATGTCAACTACGCAATACTCCTTGCATTGACATGAATATCATTCATAACTATCCTTGCAGAGTTTTCAAGATCAAGGAGAAAGGGTTGAATTTTCTGGGCCCCTACTATCTCAAATGCACACTGTTGATGAGCTCTTGGAAAGGCATGAGCGTCACATCCGGCGAACTGTCCGGAGATCATGGTTTCAGAGAGGTATGACGGGCATATTAAGACAAGCTCACTGCAAAGTCGAAAAGAAGCAATTCGTTGCATTAGTGTTATCTCTTTTCTCCCGGACTTTTGTGCTTAGGCTTGAAATCATTGAAAGAATATTAAACGTACACGACTCTGAAGTTAATCATATATTAGCCATTAAGGAATTTACTGCCCTATATCTCAATAAGATTGTTGACATGGCATTTCTTGTTAACTTGTGCGCTCTGGATTGCAGGTAAGAAGGCGAAAAAGTAAATCAAGAAATTGCATGGGTGTCTAGAGCGTAGACCTTGAGATCACATCAAAATGATACAAGTCCTACTACTGAGAAGCCTATTCTCATTCCCCAAGCACACTCCTTTGATCAATCAGACTTATACAGTGACACTGTCTAGCGGCTTCATCTCGTATATTGAAGCTAAGCTGGGAACTCAACAATTTGAAACGAACACCACTCATCTTTCAATCACAGAAATCTGGTGACCACAAAGAAAAAGGTTTGAGTTCCCCGTTTCGGGCAATTATAGATAATAATTCGTTTTTGTATAATCTAAACTCCTTCCTCTACAAGCCTTTGCTAATTGTTATCTACATGCAAGTCTCGTCCAGCAACTGTATATATCTCATATGCCGTGACTGACTTCAGTATATAGTCTAGTCACCATTATTCGCTCATTTTTTAGGTTTTTAATGAATCACCGTTCCCAATTTATATATATCTAACAAGCAATTTTCTGGAAAGGAAGGTGCCTAATTTTGCATCATACTATCTTCTTCCAATTTCTACTGCTTCATTTTTGGGTCCAGAGTTCTTAATTCTCTCACTTTATTCTTGATCGACTTGCTGAAAGTCAAACGCGTCATGCATATTCATCGCACAATTCAACGATAAAAATCCAATAAAATGTCAGAGCACTTGTGTGTACATAAATAAGGTAAAATTGTAACATTTGTCCTTAATCGTAGAACATTGTTAGATTAGTTCTGTTGATTGAAAAAGAATTAGAAGTACTTTGAAGGTATAAATTGATAACCATACTAATTCTAAATTAAAAGAATATATTTAACAAAAATACAATTAAATTTTAAGTTAATAAAATTATACAATAAAGATGTGGACACTTGTGTTAATGCATCTATGTTCTCACTAGTGGTAATAAAAGTGTCCAAATTGTTTGGGAAAGTACTCACTAGTCGTAATATCGAGTTTAATACAATGAGTTATGTATTTATTTATCATTTTCATCATAAATAAATATTAATAGTATTCAAGTATGATTAAAGTTAATACTGGTGATAAATACAAATTAAAGATACAAATACAAATCAAAATATAATGAATTTAATTTTCCAAAGTGAATGAAAAAGATAGAAGTAATTACAATATTTGAGTAAAAGTAAATAATTATGGGTGAGAATGTGTAAACAGAATAAAGTTTATAGGAATTATAGTTATTTTTATCCTTTTCACTTTACACCTGGCTTCTATTTATCTATATAAAAATATATTTAAAAAAAGAGCACCCTTCCAGAAACCTTAATTTCGGAATTAATAATCATAAAGGAAACAATTTTTTTAAAGAAAGATAAATTTTAGTGTTTTCAAATTGTCGAAAAATAAATAAACTATATCAATCATCAACTGAGTATTTGACTAGTTGGAACTAATTAAACCAGTAAATTATTGATTAAACTAATGAGCTCGTGATTAAACCTTGTGGGCTATATTATATATTTAAGACGATATATTTAACTCAGTTTTATATAAAATAAAATATTTGTTTTGGTACGGTGGTTGCATTACTTTTATTTAACTTTGAAAAGGAAGATGATTAAAATCAATGAGATCCAACTTTTTAAGAAATTTCTCCAAATTATGTGTACGGAGGTCGACAGCTTTGCTTGACTGTGACTTGTTTACTCATAAAAATTCAAGGTTGACCTAAATTTCTTTTACAAGTTTGAGTTGTCATAATATTTTTAATAACTATTTCGTAATAAAATCTATTAAATAAAACATGTCTCTAACTACTTCAGTTCTAAAACTATAGTTCTTTTAAAAAATTTAGTTTTGTTTGAAAAATAATTATTTTATAAATTCAATATCATATTTGCCATATTTTTGTAATCATTTTCAAAGTATATCTACTAAAGTATTAATTGGAGAGATAATTAAATATGAATATTTTAGTTTATAAATGAAATAATTATTGGTTTTAGTAAATGTGGAATATCTGAAACAAATATAGTTTTTGGAAGGGAAGGGATAAGCTAATTAGATTAAGTATTTGAATAATATTTTTACAGAGAAGTATTTAAATAAACTAAAAATTATGTAGTTATATGTTCATACAAAGTCAAAGAGATATTACGTAAAGAGTCTTTAATTTTACATAATTTTTTAACCTTCATCTTCTTTTCCTCTCTTGAGTATCCATTCTATACAAGGTATATGGGGTTGTCTCTAGAGAAGATTTCTCAACACTCTTTCTCAGCACTCAAGTTAGTTATGTGTCAACAAAGTAATTAATATGTAAAGTAAATCAAACCTCTATTACTGTTATATTTATAGCATAATTAAATTCTTGTATGTCTTTACGTGAGTGGGTCTGAGTGTGAGCCCAATGACATAATAATCAATTTCCCAGAGGTGATGGTTAGCTAATTTTGGCTAAGTTATACAATGTGTGGTTCATCATTATCTTTGGCAGACAACGCATGGAAATTGCATAAAGCATGTAGCCTACAGCTAGCAATATGAAGTCTTGACAAACGGTACACATTTGGTAAGATGCACATGATCCTTGATAAGTGTGAAAAAGAGTTGTTTTAACACTTATAAATGAGCTCAATCTTGTAAGTATTCATGTTGTTCCCTAGTGAAAAGTTGTAATAGGGAGTAGATTATTATGTAAAATATTGTACAGGAAAGGATGCATCATTTGGGCTCTGTCAGCCAATTTTCGCAAAGCGAAAGCCAAAATTCGCACTGCCAGAAAAAGGAAATTTGCATAGCGCACCGGTACCTGCGCGCTGAGCGAATAACATCAGTTAAAGTGCAGCAGTTAAGAAAATTCGCATAGCGCACTAGTACATGTGTGCTGAGCGAATTAATGAAGTTAAGTGGCTTTAAAAGACGTGACAGAAAAACAGAAACTATCTTCTGACACACGAACAAAGCGAGAAAAATACTGGAGAACTCAGGAGACGATCAGGAGACCTTTCAAGACATCAAGACTTCACTTTCTGCAAGGAATTGCTGTAAAGAGTACTTTTGAGATGTCTAGGATAGGCTAAATTTTCTGTTCATTGGAATTGGTTGTATGACGACACATTAATGTAAATTTCATGTGCAATATATGTTTCTGTTCTTGTTCTTTTCTTGACTTGCTTTTGATTATACGGAAGTATAATTCTCTTTAAAAGTTCTTTTGTACTGGGAAGTATTTTTAGAACCAGAAACGTAAGAAAAGAAACTAAAAGTAACTACGCTAGGAATAGCTTTTGTGCTTTTGGTCATTCTCAACATATGAATTTAATGCAAAATTATCTGCTGAATTAATTAAGGAATTAATAATTCAATAGATAATTTTAGAACTTGTTTTAAGGAATTAAACCAATATACTCTTATGTGAATGTTTCAACAGAGAATGTATATTGTCCAGGATTTTACTGTAATGTTAGTCAAAGACCAATTCCAGTAATCTTTTATCGTATTTTTCAATCTTAATTTTTTTACGTTGTTAATTTCATGTTAATTTCTAAATTGAAATCAGAAATGTTATCATCAGTAATTGATCTTGATAAATGATTTTAATTGAATAACGTGACTCAAATTTCTTGGAAAAATGATATTTTTAACTTAATTTACTGTATTACTTGAACGATTTGGTATACTTGTCAAAAAGTTATCAAGGCAGCGCTTAGTCTTCGGTAGATAATACTCGATCCCTGACATATGACATTCAATGAATAACGCTTAACTTTCGACACGTAATACTCAACCCTTGGCATGCCGATCACAACCTTTGGAAAGGAAAATGATACTTGAACAACCATTTTTGACAACATTTAGACACGCGCACACGTGTCAAAATCTGAGTGGTCCATTTTCATTTAATTTTTCTAACTGGACCACTCAGATTTTGACACGTGTGCGCGTGTCTAAATGTTGTCAAAAATGGTTGTTCAAGTGTCATTTTCCTTTTGGAAAATAGTACCCGGCTTCGTGGACATAGTTCCTGACCCTTAATATGTAGTTCTATACCTCTGGAAGGTGGTACTTGACCTACAATATGTAACTTTATACCTATGGAAGGTGGTACTTGACCTACAATATGTAACTTTATACCTATGGAAGGTGGTACCCGGTGATCAACAGGTGACACTCAATCCTTTAATAGGTAGCATTTAATCATTGGTGGATAAGTTCAACACTTAGCAAGCAACATCCAGGATGTGTTGTATACCATGATGTGTTGTATACCAGGATGTGTTGCATACTAAATTGTCCTAAGAAGAGTTCAATGTTAACAAGACTAAAAGGTATTATACTATATAGAATACATTATCTAATAATGAGATAAGGTTATTACGCCAAATAACTACGTCCTAACTTGGGACTATTAATAGTAAATCTGAAAATTAATTAAATATGTTTCTAACATATATATTATTTTTTTTCTTATTAACAACGAAATGTTGTATACAAAATTAGGGACTAAATTTATAATTAAAAATTCAAACGAACTAAAATTATATATTTACGAAACTAGTGTTTAAATAATTAAAAAAAAACTAAATCCATTATAATAATATCTTACTATTCAAAACGAAATAATATCTAACTATTGAATTGAAATGAAAAATATTTCTTTTTCTTAAATACATTATTACGTTCTTTAAATATTGTTACAATTTTTTCTTTTCGTTTATGATTTTGCTTTTAAAACTCAATTAAATGAATATTTCAGAAATAGTCAAATTTCTAAGTTTAAACAAATTATCACATTCACGTTTTCATAAATAATTTGATCAATGCAAACTTTTTTTCATAACAATTATATAAAAAAATATTGGTTATATTTGAGAGAATAAAAATCGTATAATTATAAAAAAAATGTCATAAGAAAATATAAACATTATAAAAAGAAAAAAGAAAACGAGAGAGAATGTTGGTGAAAAAAAAACACAATACATTCAATTTGAAGAATTATATTTCTACAATATATAGTGTTATATCTTTACGATGAAGTTCTTCTCTCATATTTACGGTGGAAATTCAAATTGGGACTCAGTTTCTAGACAAGCTGTGTTTGGATATTTTTTAAGAAAGATTTCTTAAAGAAAAAAAAAATAGAAGTACTTAACTAATGACCTTAAAAAACAAGAAAAAAAAATGGTTTTTTTATAAGAGCAATTTAATTATCATTCAATTCAAAGTGAGTGTTATATGAGGCAATGAGTTTTATATATGGGTGTTGTTCCCTCCACCACCACTCCTTCTCCCTCCACCTCTCCAATTTATTTGATTTTTAAAACTATCCTTCTGTTAAAATTTATTTACTTTACCATTTAGGATTTTTTAATATATTTCAAAATCCTAATTTTACCTTACTTATTCACTCATGCACCACCACATCTCTCACGGATTCTCTCTTCCCTTTCCGTTTCCGTTTTGAGTTTTTGTTATTCCTTCTCTCCCTTTTCTGTTCATTCTTCTCTTCTCTTTCTTTTCCGTTCATTGCTTTCATTGGTGTTGATTCCTGATGTGGAGGAGTGTAAAGGAGGAGCGTGATTTGGTTTGATGAGTAGGTTTCATTATGGAAGTAGCATGCAGGGAAATATCTTACGTTGGGGTTGATGAGTTGAGAGGAAGGAGTAAAGAGAAATGTATAAGTGTGGAAGAGTTTAGTATTAAAGAAATAAATATGTAGTAGGAATAGAATGAGGGAGAGACAAAATATGATTATTGGTTACGATTGTGAAAAGAAAAGATGGGAGAAGGTGGGCTTGAGAGGACGGGAGGTTTACAGGATTTCGAGAATTAGGAAAAAGAAAACAAAGGAAGTTTATGTTTCTAAAGTTGAAAAGAAGAGGAGGAATTTTAGTGTTTAAGTGAAGGTGTGAGGGAGTAACTCAAGAGTGTTCTGGGAACACAAAATGAGAAGGGCGTTTGCTGGATTGTTTGTGGAGATGAAAGGAAGGGAGAGTAGAATAGAGAGGCATTCATTAGAAGGATGTTAGAGTTTTGATTGGGTGTTGAGAAGAGAGAATTTAAAATGAAAAGAGAATGAACGGAAATGGAAGCATTGAACGGAAAAGGAAGAGAAGAGAATAATGAACGGAAAAGGGAGAGAAGGAAAAACAAAAACTCAAAACGGATATGGAAAGAGAAGAGAGAATCCGTGAGAGATGTGGTAATGGGGGTGCAGTGTGAGTGAATAAGTGAGGTAAAATTAGAGTTTTGAAATATATTAAAAAATCCTAAATGGTAAAAGTAAATAAATTTTAACAGAAAGATAGTTTTGAAAATCAAATAAATTGGGGAGGTAGAGGAAGAAAGGGGTGGTGATGGAGGGAGCAACACCCTTTATATATTGTTACATAGTTCTGCTTGCACTTATGTTCCATGTGGACTAAAAGTGCAGAAGTGAGACTTCCAAGCCTAAGGAGTGCTAAAAGTCCAAAAGTGAGATTTTTCAAAGAGTTTATTAAGAAATTACACATGAATTTAACATCTTTATAAATTCATCTTTATTTCTATTAGATACATATATACATAATTTTAAGTAGACCATACAATTTAACAACTTCTTTAAGAAATAATCTTAAGATATAACTAGCATAATCTATTTTGTCGTATGATATGAAATGAACCATTTTATGACAAAAATAAAATCAAAGCCCCCTGCTGGATTCTGAGGACATCAAGCCCAAAATCTACATTAATGTCAACTTAAGGGTGCTAGCACATTATTGTTCTCTTATGTTAAAAATTTACTTATGGTAATAAGGCTTCTTGAAAGCCAATATCTTAAGTTTGAACAATTACAAAGAGAGAATATATTGCACTTGTACTGTTTTTGAAAACATTTATTCTTTAAGTGTGGATAATGACTCACTCACACAATATGCCAACAAATTCTAATTGATCAAACTAACATAAAATTATCTTTTTACACTCGAAAGAACTAAGGATGCAAAATATGATTATGTGAACCTAGAAAAAGACTTAAAAACAACGCAACATAATATTGAGGAAAGTAAGAATAGAACACACTCTAAGCTCTACTAAAGACAGTAAAAGAGATTCTACTAAAACCAGTTTCTACCAATGTTAACTATTAGAAACTATAAAGGAACAAAAATCTAACATGTGCACTACTTTTATCTAACAAACAGGACAAACAAAAAAAAACCAACTGTGAAAATTGAACTCTACAAATTGTTTGAGATTTTTTAAATCAAATTGAAATGACAATAAAAGTTCAAAATTTTAGTTCTTACGTTAAAGTTAAAATTAAGGGTTAAATATGTTTTTAGTCCCTATACTATCACGCGATTTTGGTTTTAGTCCCTCTTTCAAACTTAGGTGCATTTTAGTCCTCCTCCTTAAGGAAACTTTGATTTTAGTCCTCCAAAATTAACACCGTTAAAAGCCAGCTGACGTGGCTAACGATAGACTGACATGATTTTCTTTTCTTGCGTTGAGTCAGTGTTTCTCACCTTTTCTCCCTCTCTCTCCCTCGTCTCTTCCTTCCATCTTCTACCCAACCTCCCCACCCTCTGCAAAAAGGTCATTGACGCTGTAACGGTTGTTGATAGCTATCAGGATATTGAATTCCAGAAACACCATGCTACACTTGAATGGGTACTGACTCCTAGATGATGAAACACATGGAATAATTTCAGATACCAACATAATGCACTTTAATGATCTGTGTAAAATTGGCATTAAGAACCTAAGACCGTGAATAAACCAAAATGTCTAGTAACCCGTGCTTCAACTACGAGCAACAATTAAACCACCACCACTCAAATGAATGCGCGCGTCATTAGTTCTTAAAATGACAAGGTAAAATTATCACCTCATAACATAATGCTTCCACAACAAAAACTTGCACGTAATTCAGTTTCAAATAGTTCATTCCTATATGGATGGATGGGATTGGGATACCAAACTAACATGCTGAACACAAAGATAGACTAACCCGTGACATTTTCATGAAGCTCAAAGGTTGATGGATAATAGGAAATGTTAATTTTAAGAAATTTATTCCGATAAATGTATTTAGTTGGTAGATAATAATTTTAAAAACAGTGTTTAATTTAAAAATTGAAGAATTAAAAACAGTGAAATAATGAAGCAGGGAAGAATACTGCTTTATTTTCAACCAGGTAATGTTTTTACCATTTATTTCTTAATTATTTTTGTTCCATTTATTGTGTTTTTTTTTTATGTATAAAACAAATACAGGAGTCTGTTGTAGTTAGATATGGATCTGAATATGGATAGAGTTGAAATGTAGGATTTATGTGTATATGCATTCATGAAGCAGACATGGTAATTAAACCTTTTCATTAAGAACAAACATGAGATTGTGACTTTTCAAGGTTTCTTCAACCCATGAGAGTGAGAATTGGAATGAGTTTGGAGGAATGAGAGAGAAAGAGAAGTTGAAGAGAGAGAGGTGACAGTGGAAAAGACTGACTCAATGGAAGGAGACGAGGGAGAGGGAGAGAGAAAAGCTGAGAAAGACTAATTCAATGTCAAAAAAAAAATTGTACAATTTCACCATTAGTCACCTCGACCTTTTTTTAACGCTGTTGGGTTTGGAGGACTAAAATCAAAGTTTCCTTAAGAAGGAGGACTAAAATGTACCTTAGTTTGAAAGAGGGACTAAACCCAAAATTGCTTGATAGTTTAGGGACTAAAAACATATTTAACCCTAAAATTAAAGATAATTGAATCAGAAATACAATGAAAAAAGATCAACTCAATCGAATAACTATAAAGAAAATTATAGATCCAACAAGTAGCAGAGGTCAAATTTGTAAATATTTAAACAAGAATTGAACTCTACATACTATTTGGGATTTTTGAAATCAAACTACAAGCACAACATAAGTCCAAAATTTAATTTCTTGCATTCAAATTAAATATAATTAAATCACGAATTCAATAAAAAATAAACTCAATCAGATAACTATAAAAAAAAGTTATAGACCGAGCAGTAGAAAATATATCTGTCAACACTTAAATTAGAATTGAACTATAATTGTGTGGGATTTTCAAAATCAAACTGCAACCACAAAAAAATCCAAAATTTAAATTCTTATATTAAAATTAAAGATAACTAAATCAGAAAAACAATATAAAAATCAACTCAATGAGATAAATATAGAAAAAGGCCATAAACATCATCCACTAAATAATCTATTTGGGCTTTCTTAGCAAAGGTTGAGGGATGCTTGAGGTGACAAGATTTTCAAAACATGAATCTTCGAAAGACACATGACTGGATCTATCACCATGTTTTACTACCCGGTTCCAATATTTAGCCAAAGGAAAATATCTTTTTAACAATTTTTTTGACAAATCTTTTACAACAACCTACGTAATAGTAATAGCTTGTGATTGGTCCGTTTCAAATATACAGACCAATAAAATAGTGACACATAGTCTGTTATCAAAAATTGTTAAAATATCATGGTCCTTAGCCAAATAACTAGCTCAAGCAATAAACACAACAACCCATAAATCCATTATATCCTCCCCTACCACATCCATTGCCCAAACTCCACAACACAAGTCACTCATTTGCTTTCAATAATTAGCACCAAACAACATAGGGAAGAATCTTCCACGAATTAGAGATATAACCTTCAATTCTTCTACTAATAACAAACAAAAAGAACCCAAAAACCCACTTCTTTCTAAACCTTAACTCTCCACTCAAATATTCCTCCTTCTAAACCAAACCCAACCTAGAACATTCACTACTCTAAAGTCAAAACCATAAGAATCTACTATCCTGAAGAACACATGAATGCACAAAACTAATAAAAAAAATAAGAACCAAATATACTAGGAAAAAAGGAAATAAAAAAGGTTACTTCAAAAACCTCTCCCAACTTCAAATGCCAAAGATAAACACACTTTACTACAGCAAAAACAAATTTTCATGGGTGAAACAAATCCCATTTGACCGATGGTGGGTGAAAGGAAGATTGAAAGTAAAAGCTAACCTAGGTTATGAATGACTTGAAATTGAAACTCTGGTAACGAAAGGGTTCATGCGCAAGTGGAAAAGCTGAAGTTTCTATTTTTCACATAAGCAGGGAAAGAAATTAAAAAATAAAAAAAAATGGACCAATGATAGCTTGACACATAACACGTCAAAATTGTGTGAAAAATTCAATGTCAAAATATCGTTATCGACCACTTATCATGTTATATTTTTAATGACTTTTAGATTAAAAAAGTGAATCACATAAATTCTTTTAATAAATATTGGTAAAAAAAGTTAGAAAAAATATTAAACAATTTATACAAATACTCATAAAAAAAGGTATTAAGCCAAAACTAATACACTTGATATAAAACTTAACATGGTGTATTATTCCCGTTAGACATGAGAGAATTGTATTAGTATAATGCACCATTTGTGAGGAAAATAATATAGAGATAAAAAAGTTACTAATAGAAAAACACGATCTGATTATGTCTAAAAGGCATTCTGAATCCAAGGAGAAAAGTTAGGAAAAATTGGGTTGATAAGGCCCATTTGTCGCCTTCTGATTGAACTTAAATCTTTCATCAATCGCCAACACTTCATTATAAGCTAGTTTTGTACCCAGAACCAATTAAACCACAAATAATCAAATAAATAAATAATAAAAACACATTACACTGAAAGATAAATGCGCCCCAACTTTTACGCTTCCAAAGTTGATGGAACTTGGAATTGAACCTAACAATAAAAACATATTGATCATGTTCACGGGAGAAATATTCGTTTAAATTACATTGGTTTTGAATTCATTTTTTTTAACATTTTTTTAAATATCAAAATCCATATATTTTGAAGGTAAAAAAAATATATAAAAAGATATTGACCATAAAAAAGAATAGGCATGACAATCTCATAAGCGATTTATTTAATTCATCTTAAAATCTGATATGAACCAATGTAATTAGGAGAAAACGTTCTTAAACAGATAGTCTTTTCTACACTAATGGTTGGAGTTACTCGCAAGAAAACATGATCCTAACTGCAAATTCCAACAGTCTTCTTCTCTGATCAGTATAAGACTTTTGCCTACTTTTTGAAGCCTTCATCCTCTCCTGTATCATCTTCACCTTGTTTGTGGTTTGTTGCAATATCTCGTGCTACTATCACCCCTTCACCATCTTGGTACCAACACAAAGGAGTTCTTAATTGTCTACCATAAAGAGCCTCATAAGGTGTCCTAGCTATACTAACTTGATAATTGTTGTTGTAGGTAAACTCAACCAAAGGTAGCACTTCATCCCAACCACCCAAATGATCAAACACACAAGTTCTCAATTGATCCTCCAATGACTGATATTTTCTCTCAGATTGCCCATCTGTTTGAGGGTGATAGACAAAAATCATCTTCAACCTACTACTCATAGCCTCTTGCAGAGTTTTCCAAAATCTAGAAGTGAATCGCGAATCCCTATTTAACACAATGTTTGACGACACACCATGCAACCTCAATATATCTTTTAAGTACAACTATGTCATATTAGCCATATAAATCCTTAAATTAACTGGGCATTCTTCGTCAACAAATTAACTATAACCCATGTAGCATCGTGACCTCTCATCGACCGTGGTAAAGGGGTAAATAGAAATGTTATCCCATTTCCACTTTGGTATCTCCAACTATTGCAACATTTCACCAGGTCTTTAATGCTTTACCTTAGCTTTCTGACATGTCAAACAAGCTATTACAAACTAAGCCACATCCCTCTTCATGCCATACTACCAAAAAGACTCCTTAAGGCCTTTATACATTTTAGTTATGCTTATCTGCATACTAAAACGACTCTTGTGTCCTTCTTCAAAGATTAACATCTTCAACTTTACACTGTCTGGTACCCAAACTCTGCTCCTGAACCTCAACACACCATCTAACCTCATCACAAGTTGGAGCCATCCGATATGGAGCTATTGATATTAACCCTACTCCTTGTTGAGACTGGATAGTCTAGAGCATCTCTGGTTTTGAAGTTTAACAAATGACATCAAACAAAATAATCTTAAGTAATCAAATGGAAAGAACATAAATATATCATGCAAAGAACAAAATTCCATTCTCGAGTAGTCATAAGAAAAAGTCTTTCAACACCAAATAATAGACAACATAGAATCATCTAAGCGTCAAGCCAAATCAGAATGAAAATCAAAGGATTTATCTAAAGCTACATCAGGCGTTTAAATATTAAATAGCGAAAGAAATAAGCTAAAATGACATGACATATCCTTGAGAAGAAGTGTCTGATCAATAAGAAAAGCCTACATATACACTTGTCAAGACACTATGCTTAAAGATACATATACACTCAAGAAATGATGGGTATAAAAGTGTCTAAGTGAACCTTACAAAGCAAGAGGCGCAAAAATCTATCAAATGAAGCAGGCTTCACAACATCGTCTAAAGAACATATGCAGACGACACTCCACTCTTAAGAAAAGATATAATACAAAATGTTGTTGTCTCATAACTAATCAATGCTACAAGAGGAAAGGAAGATTGATAAGACAAGATTGTTTGTGAGATAGAACCGTCTAACACCTTCATGTTTTGAAGTTTAACAAAGAATGACAAATGAAATGAGTGTTTGATAAAGTATTAACTTTGTGAAATTAATATCGTTGAATAAAAGACATTGTATGAAAAAGTGTTAAGACATCTGAATAAACAAAGAAAAATTTTAGTAAACATGCTAGGACCAAACAATCCTATTGTAAAAAAACGCACTACTAAGTGATTTATTATAGAAGGATCACTGAATGATATTTTAGTAGACGCACCATGAAATGATAACCTCGTAAATGCGTCAACATGCTATATGATAAGTTTTGATAAATGTGCTCTTACTATAGCTTACTAAACAATGCAACATGTGCTACATGATGTTTTTGGTAAACGCGCTAAAGTCATAAGCAACGCTCCAAAAACAATGTGATAAATAACATCTTCTTAAACGTGCTCTCGTATCAAACAAAGATCAATAAACGATGTGTTGTTAAGTAAACGTCTAGTAAAGACTTTTAGCACTTTTCTCAAAGTACTAAAAAAATACATCACTTTTTGTCTTGCAAAAATAAAAATATATCACTTTATTGTGTTGTTATTTTTAATGAGGTTAGATTTAAGGTTTAATACCCAATTTTGTCCCCAATTTAGTTCGAAAATCTCAATTTAGTCCCTCTTTAGAAAAGTAATTGTAATGGATCCTTACTTGTAATTATGTGAGTCAAATTAGTCCATTCCGTTAAATATAAGCAAATGGAGTTAATGGGCTGATGATGTGGCAGTAGTCACTAGTTAGGTGTCAACATGTAATTTTGTGCTTGCTTACGTGGTGTTAGGGCAGCTGATTTTAAAATTGGGTTTTAATTAGAAATTGGGTTTATTTAATTGGGGATAAATTAGCAGCAGTTAGGGTTTGTAATTAATTTTGTGCAATTGAATAGAAAGAAAGTTAGGGCAGCTGGAGTTGGAGTTCTTCACGTACATTGCCAACACGGAGCAGTTGTGGGTGTTGTTGTTCATGATCTTCTCATTTGTGTTGTTCTTGCTTACGGGTTGTGCTTAAGTCAGTGGTTGCTGGTGGTTCGCGGTTGGCGAGTTCTTCTTCCTTCTCAGTGGTTGTCTCGCTTTGGGGTTCGCAATGTCTTCGAATCACGGTTGTTCGTCTTGCTCATGGGGGAGCTCTCGTGGTGGTTCATCCAGAGGATTGGTTGGAAGCCAAATATGCCATTGTGGGGAGGCTGCTGTGTTGAGAGTGGCAAAAACAGTTAAGAACGAGGGGAAACAATTCTGGGGCTGCCCTAACTACAAGGTTTGTAGTTTAATGTTTGTGATAAATTATTTTTAGTTATTAATGAAAATTTTGTGGTTGGATACTTTGAACATCAGACAAGAAATGAAGAACTTCAAGGATGCAATTTCTTTAAATGGCTTAATGAAGATTACGTAGATGATGCTGCTAGTACTATTGGAAGGCAAAGGAGGAAGATTAATAGCCTGGAGAAATGTGTTAGGGAATGTCAGAAAAGGGAGAAGATGTTAATAACAATGATATGTTTTCTGGGATTCATTAACATCATTGTTGTATGTATTTTGTTTAAAAGTCCATGATGTGTTCTATTAGATAGTTTATGTGAAGAGCACTTTGGGCAAATTGTAATATGATGTTATCAAATGAAGGTGAAATTTGAATTCAAGCATCTGAAATTATGGTTTCAATTTACATTTTGTTTGATATATACAACATAAAATGAGGAAGAGGTGTGTAACTGGCAATAAAATGAGGAAGTGGCTTCTGTAATCCAAAAAGAGAGTTTTGTATAAGAAGGGACTTTTTAGACAAGAAGAAGTATATGTGCATTGTTTTAATCCAAAAAAAGAGTTGTGTAACAGAGGTATTACACACTTTCAGTGTTTGTAATATAATTGAAGAACAAATCCACTCATAATGACATCACAATCAAAAGAGAAGCTGTGATCACAATATAATGAGAAATTGGAATTGTGAAATGCACATCCAAAAGAAAATCTGTCATTGAAATTGATATGCCAAAGGTCCAAACACCATTGATAATTACATCATAATGAAAACAAAATCTGTCATTACAAAATACACGTCTGACAGTTTACAAAATACATGTCTGTGATTACAAAATAGCCATCACTTAAGCTAAACATACTTAACCTAAACATATTGTCAGTCCTAAATCACTTTTAAACTTGTGTTGTAGATGACTGAGTTTGTTCCAAAACGCATTGAGTAAGCTGACTTGGTCCAGTAATTGGCTGACTTTGTTCAGCTTGGGTTTGAGGTTGCTCAGTTGATTGATATTGAGTTTGGTTTGCTGGAGGAGCTTGTGGACAACTATTTCTTTTATGACCAAGCTGTCTACATATGGAACATCTCTTACGAGTTCCATTTTGCTTGAGTTGTGTGTCATCCTTCTTTAGCTCCCAAGCCTCTAGCCTTCTCTTCTTTTTTGGTCTACCAGGCAACACTCTTTTAGTTGGAGGCAAAACACCAGGCTGAGAAGTCTTTTCCCATAGCTGAAGTACGTGCCCACTTCCCATTTATATTGTTCCATAGTTTTGGGCATTGAAAAAACACCAAAATCCCCATACTCATCCCTGTCATCATCTGTGTTATCACTTTCCACAACACTGTTCAAACTATCGGATTCCCAATCACTATCAGATAAACCCCTAGGTCCACCAAATTCAACTTCATTAGTAGCTTCAAATATATCAAATCCCACTTCATCTCCATGGTCAATCAATACATCCTCTTCGGACCCATTCCAACTTCTAACATCATACTCATCAGCTTCTACTCCATTACCCTCTACCTCACCCTCTACTTCTGCCTGCCCCTCCACATCAGACTGCTCGTCTACATTCACACCATTTCCCTCAGCATTTGAATCACTCTCTGTCTCAAGATGTGCCTCCACACCAACATCTTGTACCTCAACCTGTGCCTCCACACCAACATCCTCCACTGGCTCTGATTGTAATTCTACGACATCCTCTACATCAGCCACTACATCAACCTCAACTTCAATCATTTCTGGGGCTACTTCTGATTCAGGTTCTACCTCAGGTTGTACATCAATCACTGCCTCTGTTTGAACTTCTACCATAGCCTCTACATCAGCCACTACATCAACCTCAACTTCTATCATTTGTGGATCAACTTCTGATTTAGGTTCTACCTCAGGTGCTACTGTTTGATCCTCTGCTTCACCCACTGCCTGAACATCTGCTTCACCAATCTCTATCTCAACTTCCTTTTCAGCACTCTCTCTCTCAACTTCTCCTTCACCACTAGGTCTATCAACTTGCAAATCAACACTCTCTCTCTCAACTTCTCCTTCACCACTAGGTCTATCAACTTCCAAATCGGCACTCTCTCTCTCAACTTATCCTTCACCACTAGGTCTATCAATTACACCATCAGAAAAGTATTCCAACTGCAGAAGCTACTCAGGTTCACACACCCTATGTATAACATAAAGGTGAGCTTCACCATTCAACATAGCAATATTGATCAGATGACAAGCACCTTTGTCATCTAATAAAGGTTCCAAACAATCTTCTAATACAGGACCACGACCCAATGAATACCATAAGTCCTTTACATTCCTATAACTCATCTCCTTTAGAATGCTTAATATTTCAAAATAACTCCATCGACCAGGGTCTATTTTTAAAGTTGTGGTTTCACCATAGTGATATCCAAATGTCCCATTATTCTCAAATTTCCCTCCATGGTGAAACACGACTTCAATGTCTGAGTTGGCCATATTATCTAATATAAAAATTGCTCACAGTTAATCTATGCTTAACCCTTAACCCAAATGATATCTAAGAAAAAAACAAAGCATAAACATACCACTGTACAGACCATAAACAACTCAAACAAAGCAAAACCACATTTATCACAGTAAATAAAGCAAATGCCACAACACAGTACCACACACTATCAAGGGGGACCACAACGACAATGTCGCAACAGAAACAAAGCAAATGCACTGACAATGGGGCACACAACACAAACAAACCATAAAAAAATCAAAAGTTCTAGGGGGACCACACCGAAAGCAACCAAACACAAAACAAAACCTACCATAAACGCACCTTCGAAAGTCGCTTTTCGTTATTTACCCCACCAACACGATCTCCACGAATGGTCGTCCACTGACAAATGCTTTGTCTTAAAGTTAATGGTTCCCGCGATCACTGCCTCTGTCTTCTTTCGCACACACCAAAATGCCCTAATCTGCAACAAATCACCCCCAAATCATTTTATCCCCAATTTCTAATTAAAACTCAATTTCAAAATCAGCTGCCCTAACACCACGTAAGCACGCACACTATTGCGTGTTGACACCTAACCAGTGACTACTGCCACATCATCAGCCCATTAACTCCGTTTGCTTATATTTAACGGAAGGGACTAATTTGACTCACATAATTACAAGTAAGGATCCATTACAATTACTTTTCTAAAGAGGGACTAAATTGAGATTTCCGAACCAAACTGGAGACAAAATTGGGTATTAAACCTAGATTTAAAAAACGAATCACATAAATTGTTTTAATAAGGTTTAATTGCTTCCTTTGTCCCCAGTTTGGTTGAATTGTGTCAAATTCATCCTCATTTTTAAAAAAGTTTCATTTTCGTCCTCACGTAGTGTAAAAGTGTCAATTGAATCCAAACATTGAAAAAATGTGTGTCAATGTAGTCATCTCCGTTAAATACACACTAACGGTGTTAAATGGCTGATTATTTGGCACTAGATATCTTCCAACGTGGCAAAAGAGAGGTTTACGTGGATCTGGAAAGGGGTTTTCAAAAAAGCTATTCTTGCCCAATTTCGTGTGTTCTTTTCCTTCTCTCTTTCAAGAAACTTCCGCGCAGTGCCGTAACGTAACGTGTCGTTTTTCTCCACACTCTAATCCAATGGTTCCCGTATATGTCGCCGGCGGGACAGTATCCCGGCACCGGAAATGTCGATCTGAATGAAGACAGCGAACATGGAAAATCAGAAGAGTGGGAGCAAGCTTACCAGAACCCACTCATCGCTCCTTAGTTGTTCTTCTCCTGCAATCCGATCCTCCATCCACAGCCTCTCTTCCATCGTCACCAAAGAGGAACACGAATTGCAGGAACAGGAAAAGCTACTCCTCGATGTTGACGACGACAAGAACAACAAGCCCAAGAAACCCCAAGCCCGAACGCGTCCTCGAGCCCAAGCCCACAGGTCATCCGCCTATTCCGCCCTTGCGGTCTTTTTCCTCGGCGCGTGTTCGCTCTTGTTCTACTTCTTCTACCTCGAGGTGTCCTCCTCGGAGAACGTTTTACTGGCGCTGATTTTCGTGGCCGTGGCGCTCTACTTTGTGTCCAAGAACAAGGGTCTGATTCAGAGATCCTTTTCCGCGGCGAAGCATTCGTGGGAGGAGAATGTGAAGCGGTTGGGGTTTTCGAAGGCGGTGGCTCTAAACCCTAACCCCAAAAAGAACACACGAAATTATCCAAATCAGAAACCCCAATCACAAAATCGCAACTTCAAAAGCCATTCCTTCAACGCTGGAAAACGAAAGTTGGTTAGCACTATTCCATCAACGCATCGCTGCCGGTGAACCGCCAGAGGTCGTCGTTGCTGACTGGATGAGAGATTGAGAAGCAAATTATTGGTGTGGAGATGGGAAGGGGAGAAACCGCGTGAGAGATGGGGAGGGAGAGAAATGGAAGGGTGTAGATTCTGAAACGTAAAAGAAATTAAAAAAATAAATTTAATTGGGCAAGAATAGCTTTTTTGAAAACCCCTTTCCAGATCCACGTAAACCTCTCTTTTGCCACGTTGGAAGATATCTAGTGCCAAATAATCAGCCACTTAACACCGTTAGTGTGTATTTAACGGAGATGACTACATTGACACACATTTTTTCAATGTTTGGATTCAATTGACACTTTTACACTACGTGAGGACGAAAATGAAACTTTTTTAAAAATGAGGATGAATTTGACACAATTCAACCAAACTGGGGACAAAAGAAGCAATTAAACCTTTTAATAAATATTGGTAAAAAAAGTTAGAAAAGATATTACACAATTTTTACAAATACTCGTACCAAAAACAAAGTATTAAGCCAAAACTAAATATACTTACGTAAAACTTAATATTGTGTATTATTCCCATTAGATATGAGAGAATTGTATTAGTATGATGTACCATTTGTGAGGAAAATAGTGGATAGAGGGATCCAATGTTACTAATAGAAAAACACAATTAGATTATGTCCAAAAACCAAGGAGAAAAGTTAGAAAAAATTGGGTTGATAAGGCCCATTCGTCGCCTTCTTATTGGACTTAAATCTCTCATCAATCTCCAATTCTTCATTATAAGTTAGTCTTGTACCCACAACCAATTAAACCATAAATAATCAAATAAACAAATAACAAAAATACATTACACTGAAAGATAAATGCGCCCCATTGTTGATGCTTCCAAAGTTGATGGAACTTGGAATTGAACCTAACAATAAATACATATTGATCATGTTCACGAGAATATTCCTTTAAATTACATTGATTTTTTATTAAATTTTTTTTAACTTTTTTTAAAATATCAAAATCAGTATATTTTGAAGATAAAAAAGAAATTATATAAAAAGATAATTTTTTTATTACCTAAGTCAACTTGAAAAATATGAATAATTTTGTTTTTTCAACTACTATTATTTTCTACGTAATAATTGAACACATTAAAAAGTATGAAACTACTGACTAAGTCATACACCATAAGCAAGGAATCAATTGCCGAGTTTGATTGAAAATTTTTAAGAAACTAAAAATTTGAAATACTTTTAGAATAAGTTTAAAATAAAGTTTAATGGAGCAAAATATAATTATATATATATATATATATATATATATATATATATATATATATAAATTTGTACTTCAAAAAATTAAAAAGAAAAGTTTAGACAAGTTATAGTCCATTTAACTCTTTGAAAGATCTATCAATATAATCAATTAATTTGAGTTTTTTTTTAAGCTTAATGAGATTGAAATTAACTTCATATGACCTGTTAACCTATGTAAAGCAACTGTTTTTTTTTTATTATAATTTGACTTGATGTGTGATTGCTATAAAGTGTTTTCAACCCTAGTCACATGCTTTGAAGATAAACTAGACTGCAAGCCACATGCTTGGAACCTAATTGAATATTTAAATCGGATCGATAATAGATTTTACCTATTTTTTATACTTAAAAAAAAGAAAAAAGCTGCTTTGATCTCCTTTTAAAGGTAAAAAAGAGAGAGGAACATAAAGTTCTTTTCTTATTTATTGTCCCCAAGATTTTTTCTTAACCCACTAGATCATGTACAATTATTTTGATGGTGGCAATTTTAAAAAGGAAATTGTTCACAACTCAGAGAAGAAAAAATCTCTATTAATTTTACGAGAAAATATATAGTAGTAAACTTAAAATAAAATTATATTTAGTTTATGTTAAAAGGTGAACAATCTTAATTTCCATAAAATTCTTAAAATGTGTATAATGTAGAATCCTTAGTACTACTACATGTGCATGTGTTGTTGAAATTTTAGTTCTTCCTAACACAGCATGCCTTTGTTTTAGGGTTGTCTTGGATTCTTGGTGATCCAAACAGATCATCCTACAATGAGTTGCAACTTCATCATTTCCAATAAAAATGGGGTTGTTAATGAGGCAATGTCAATGGAAGAGGACATTGATTTTGGACAAGTATGCAGTTTTCGGATTTGCATGAAATTGTTCAAATGTCGAGTACAAAGACAATTGGGTAGTAGCAAAAATTATGAATGATTGTGTTTTCTTTGTAGATGAGGATTCTAAGATGGGGTATGTGACCATCATCATGATAGTGTACAAGGGACCACAACCGGAAAAGCAATTAAAAAATTATTATAGGTTCTTAGAGTTCCTATATATAGGATTGTAGAATTAACTTCACTTTAAGACAGATTTTTCAATGGTAAAAGAGAATTAGTGAAACATTCAAGTATGAGAGAAAGATAGAACATGATCAATTTTAGCAATAACAATGCCATCAAGGTAAAAAAATGTGAGGAGGCATAACTAAACTTAAATGATGAGATTTAAGACCAATAAAGGAAACTACAACCAGATAAGTAAAAGGTCAAAATGAAATATAAAAAATATAGAAGAGTTTGTTTAAGAGTGTATTTTCTTTTTTCATAATTTAGAATTTGTTGGTGAGAATGTATTTTTCAAAATTTATAAAAAAAAGGTACATATAGAAGTATTTTAGAAGTAAAAGGGTGAGAACCTACGTTATCATGACCATAAATTTAGAAGTATTTTAAAGAACTGGACTTATTTATAAAACTTTTTTATGTGAATAACATTTTCAGTAATAACGATTCCAAAATTATTATTATTATTATTATTATTTTATAAATATAATTAAATCCATAAAGTAAACATTTTTTAAAATTTTATGCATCGATCTATTGAATGGTAAAAAAATAGAAACTTACTTTTTAATATGTCGTTGAAGTTACTTTATAGAATGATTAATGATATTTAAAAAGTCATTTGGCCACAACTTTCATAAAGTGAACAAATGTTAGATTAGTTGTTAAAGAAAGCATATCCATTTATAAAAAGTTTTTAAATAAATTAGTTGACAATTGAATGAAATTTAATCCGTCAAAGTTTTGAAGGTGTATAGTTTTAGTTAACTATTTATATGGGTAAAATTAAGATGTTCTTCAAACATTAATTCTTGTATTGTAGAGTGTGAAGAGTTTGTGGTTTGGTACAATGGATGTGTCTTTTTGCAACCTTATCTTTCATGTTCTAAAGATAATGAGTTGTAAATTGTTAACAATTTGAAAAGGAAAAGTTTGAAATTTGTTTTGTTTTACATTGTTGGACAAAAGGGAAATGATAGAAAGCTGAAGTTGATTTGTATTTGTGGAGAAAAGAGTCGCATTCCTCCATTTATGGGATTAACCAAGTTCATTTAATTTGCTACTTTCACACAATTATACTTCTTATCAGCTACAAGTCAAAGTTACACATTATATATGAATTTGTTAGTATAATTTTTTATTAAATGTTATATCATTTAATATCTTTTAAATGAATTGTGTTTTCAAGTTGATACTTACATGTACGTACACATAGAATTGTTTTTAAATGAATTATTCTAGAACTTAATTAAGAAAATGCTAAATAGTTATTAATTTTATTTTAGTGAAAATAATGTCTATCACTCACAACCAAGTTACACTAGATAATTTTTTAACAATAATCTTTGTAATTAATTTCAATAATTACTCTCGTTACTATTTACTAATATATATATATATATATATATATATATATATATATATATATATAAAATATCATATTGTACTTTTATTATTATAAAATTATTATATAAATAATTATTGAAATTGTTGTATATTTAAGAAATTATATATGAAATGATTTTTTTTCTTACAATTTTGTTTGGTTTGTAACATCTCATTTTAGTAACATATATAAAACTAATAAATTAAGATATTTATTAACAATGTCTTAAATAGAAAATTCACAATCTAAAATATAGAAAAAGTTAAGCCAATATTCTTAACCAAGAGAGGTGAATTGGTTTTACCCTTTAAAAGATTGTTCTTTAAAAAGCTTTTTTAAATATTTAAAGTTTTCTTTGAATGCAATCAATCAACAAGATGAACAATATAAAAGTGTAGGGATAGAGAGATTCACACAGTTGTTTATACTGGTTCGGCTCACTACTTACGTTTAGTTTTCCTTTACTCAACCTTAGACGAATGATTCCACTACATTGATAGAGTTCTTACAAGCAAAACATATAAAGAACAATCATCTCAAATGTACTCTCCTTTCTAACTCAATATCAATTATAGCATACATCCAAAAAGATCACCCACTTTTTGTCATCCTTAGAGTAATCCCAACTCTAAGACTTTGTTCACTTGAATGAATTTGGGAGAGAGTGATTCAAGGGATTTGAAGATAAAAATTTTTGTTGTTTGTTTGAGTGGATTTGGAGGTAAGTGAGAGTCAATTTGGAAGTAAATTTTTTTAATTTGTCATATCAATCAAATCCTACACTAATTCTCACAAAATTTACTTCCAAATTCACTCTCACTTATTTCCAAATCTACTCAAATAAACAACAAAAAAATTTATCTTCAAATCCCCTCAATCACTCTCCCTCAAATTCATTCAAGTGAACAAAAGTCCTAAAACTTCACCAAGTCCTCTTCGTGGCCATGGTAACAGAGACACAATCAACCTTGATTGTAGATAACAATGATAAGAAGAAGTATATCTCAAATTACATTGAATATTTTAAGAAAAATTATTGAGTTATTTTTGAATTTGTTTGAGGTTTAATTGCATTGAATATTTTAAGAAAATTTGATACCGTTAAATTTTCATTAAATTCAAACTTTATCATTTCCTTGAAAAGTAGTAGTAGTTTGTTAAAGTTATGACTTTTAAGAAAGAGAGTACTTACATTTACGGCTCTTTAATTGAAATACAATTTTTTTTATTTGTTAACAAATGTATAAATTTAAAGGAATTACGAACATGGTAAGTCATCTAGCTTTTAGAAAATTCAGAAATGTAAAACGAAAATGCAAAGCATGATTACACAATTATTATTATTTTTTTTTAAATTGCTAGAAAACTGTCACAAATTGCTTATAAACTGTTATAATTTTCTTCATAAGTAAACACAAAGGAAATTCTTCCATGTGGTTGAAGATGTAATTTACGACAATTGTTTAGCAGTATAATTTTTTTAAAATAACCTGTAAAAGTTTTGGAACACAATTCCTATATCTCGAAATAGTTTTTGTAAAGAGAATTTCTTTATTTCCAATTTTTTTTCACTACTTTTGTGAAAACATTACAGTACTTTGATAACGAAAAATTCTTCACTGCTGTATCAAATAGTTCTTATTTCTAAACAAAAGGGCAACTTTATCCAAATATTTCATGCAAAGAAAAAGTACGTAAATATTATTTCATAAAAAAAAGAAAAAGAGAAGCTTTTTAGCTTTACGGATTATATCACCTTGTCACATAAAGAGAAGACCTTGCCAGGAACTACGAACGCATGATGCTGTAGAATTATCGTAGGATATCTATACCTATATATACATATATGCGGGAAATGGATGAAGATGGTTTTCGTGAGAAAGACTCAAAGAAATGATTTGACGTTGATGAATGATATTGTAATGGTGTTGGTGTTGATGATGATGATGATGGATGAGTTTACTTACTATAAAAAAAATCCTTCCTTTAATTTAACTATAACTTACCGAAACCAAAAGCAAAGCCGCATGCATGGCCCAGTTCCAACCCAACCAAGTCGAAAGTAACACATTTTTCATACTCAGAAGTACATCCCATTCCCATGGCTCTTTTCCGAAGGTTCTTTTACCGGAAACCACCCGATCACCTCCTCGAGATCTCCGACAGACTCTATGGTGTCTCTCTTTCTCTCTCTCTCTCTCTCTCTCTCTCTCTCACATTCACTTCCTTTTTTCTTACTTTACCTACTTACTTACACCTTTTTCTTTAACCATGTCTACTTTACATTTGTAATTATTGTTCTTGTGAATTGAAGCATAGTTCTTGTGACTGATGGCTGAGTTTTGACCTCGGTTTCTGAATTTTTTTTCAAGTGGGTTTATGGTAATGCAGTGACAATGTGAACTCTGTTTCTGTTTCTGGGTTTTCTGTGCCATTGGGTTTGGTCTATTCCTGTTGGTCATGTTTTTCAGGTTTGGGAGGGTGTTTGGGGTAAGGGTTATTCAAGATGTAACAAAAATGTGGAACGAGAGGGTTGGATTTGGAGTGACTTGAATAAAATAGTAGTCTCTGTAGCGATTCGTCAGCAGAGGATTTTTAAGTAGAAACTCCAGAAAGGAATGTTGATTTTGTGTGGAAGATGTGTTTTGAGTGAGACTTTTGTACTCGTCCTCAAGGTTTTATGATGTAGTTGCAGTCACAGTTTTGGCAGAATTCTTCGTATTGTGAAAAATTACACACAAATGTTGTCACCACTGGAGTTGCAATGTGATTGTAATTACTAAATCTTGAAGTTGTATCCTGAATCGTGTTTGGAGCCCCTCGTTTAGAACCTTGCTTGTTGTTACTGAGATTATAGTTGTTGTTGTGTCTTGCAGTAACAGTTGTTTCTGTTTAGTGTCAGAATGAATTTTTGTGTAATACTTGACTGTTTATGCAGTTTTTGATTGTTGCTTCTCCAAGAATGTGTTGGAGGAAGAGGAGTACAAGGTTTATGTTGGGGGGGTCGTGGCTCAGCTACAGGATCACTATCCGGATGCTTCTTTCATGGTGTTCAATTTCAGAGAAGGGGATAGGCGCAGTCGAATTTCAGACATAATGTCTCAGTACGAGATGACAGTTATGGAGTACCCTCGGCAATATGAGGGTTGTCCCCTTTTGCCTCTGGAGATGATTCACCACTTCCTTCGGTCAAGTGAGAGCTGGTTGTCCTTGGAGAGCCAACAAAACGTGCTTTTAATGCACTGTGAAAGGGGTGGTTGGCCTGTACTTGCGTTTATGCTAGCTGGTCTTCTGTTGTACAGGAAACAGTACAACGGGGAACACAAAACTCTTGAAATGGTGTACAAGCAAGCACCCAAAGAACTTCTCCACCTTCTATCCCCTTTGAATCCACAACCTTCTCATTTGAGATATCTTCAGTACATTTCCAGGAGGCATTTGGGTTCTCGATGGCCTCCATCAGAAACACCCTTATATTTAGATTGCATTATTCTCAGGGTCCTTCCTCTGTTTGACAGAGGAAAAGGATGCAGACCGGTTGTGCGTGTCTATGGTCCAGACCCTTCAAAACCTTCCAACCGAAGTTCTAAGCTTCTTTCCTCCACTTCAATGGGCCAAAATCATGTTCGCCACTACTTGCAGGTGACTTAGATTTTTAAGTCGTTATTCAGTGAGTTAATTAGATACAATATCCGTGCTATTCATAATTGATTGTGAGTTTATTAGAGAGAATATCCTATTAAGAAGTTTATTAGAGAGAATATCCTATTAAGAAGTTTTAACCACAGGCAGAATGTATGCTCGTGAAAATTGACATCCGTTGTCATGTTCAAGGGGATGTGGTTCTTGAGTGCATACATTTAAGTGATGATTTTGTTCGTGAAGAGGTGATGTTCAGAGTCATGTTTCACACTGCGTTTGTACGGTCAAATATATTGACGCTGAGCCGCGATGAAATTGATATTCAGTGGGATGCAAAGGATCAGTTCCCCAAGGACTTCAAATTTGAGGTAAGTTGTTGTTTTCCTTGTCAGTTGTTTTCTGAAGCAATAGCAGTTGAACACAGTTGTATCTGTATATCAGGTGCTTTTTTTGGACGCTGATGCTGTTATGCCTAATCTAAACACAGTCGATGCGAGTGACACAGAATGTGCTTCACCTGAGGCTGAGGAATTCTATGAAGCTGAAGAGATCTTCAGCAGTGTAATTGATGTACTGGAAGGTAAGGGAGATTACGATTTTCCAATGGTTCATGACAGTGGAGTGGATGATGGAAGTCATAAAGAGATCTGGAAAGAGTATTCAGATCCTCATACTTTTCTGGATTCCGTGTTAGATGATGGGATTAACCAACAGGTTGATGATGGGAGGTACAAGCTTGACAAGGGGGTGGTTTTAGATACTCATGCTGTCAAAGATATTGGAGTGGATTATGGAGTAACTTTTATGACAAAGGAAGTCACTCTGAATGCTCTTGATAAATTAGCAGTTAAGCAAAACAAATATGGCGAAGATAACAACAAAACGGAACAAGACTTAGAATCAGAACTAGGGCTGCAGGTGCTTGATATTTCCAGACCAAAATCTGATAAATTACTTATTTCTTCTGAAAAGAAACAACTTCCTTCAAACTCAAAGCCCATGCAAGAACCGCATGGTTTTCAGGCAAATTATGCAAAACCCAATGTAACAACTAGATCGGTTCCTTCTAGTAAGGGTTCTCTTCAAGATTCCATTAATTTCTCACATCCACCATCAAGGAACAATAGTTCACCACTAACATTGTCATATGTTACCTCTGAAAACAAGGAAATCATTGATGCAAAAGGAAACTCTACTTCTAGTTCTCATGTCTCTGAAGTAATTGCTTTTATGGACACGATAAACGACCTGAAAAGCTGTGATGGTGATAACTCAATTTCTTCAGACGCTGTACCTGAAATAGGCTCAAACTGTCCAGTCAAAGAGACATCTCTTCAGTTAGCTAATCAAGCACCACAACAGAGCTATGATCAAATGTTACAACTTCATCCACCTCCACCTCCTCCTCCACCTCCAATTTTTGGACAAAATACCCATTGGAAATCTGTTGGACCTCCTTCTCCTCCCATTGCAAATGGTGTAATTCCATCAAAAGTTTCACTAGCACCACCACCACCACCTCCTCCTCCCCCTCCTTTGCAGTCTACAAATGAACCTTCGCTTCCTTCTACCTCAATCTCTCCAACAACGTTTAAAGCTCCACCTCCTGCACCCCGACCACCACATTATCCTTCACCTCCTTTAAGTAAATCTACACCACTTCCTCCGCCTCCTTTAGGTACTGCTCCACCAGCACCACCACCTCCTCCTCCTTTAAGTGCTGCTCCACCACCGCCACCTCCTCCTCCTTCTTTATCCAGAGGTTCACCTCCTCCACCACCGCTCCCTCCATCCAGTAGAGCACCACCTCCACCGTCATCTTCTTCACTGTCCAGAGCTCCACCTCCTCCACCTCCACCAAATCGTGGACCACCACCAACAACAATGCCTGGAGGCACAGCTCCTCCACCACCTTTAGGTGGTCGAGGCCAACCTCCTACTGGAACGCGAGCTACTCTTGCTCATTCTCCCCATGTACCTCTTGGTGGTGCTCCTTTTCCTTCACCAATTGGAACTGATACAAGAGGGAAAGGTCGGGGACTTGGACGTCCTACTGGGGCTGGTGCCATGGGAACTCGGAAATCCTCCTTAAAGCCTCTGCATTGGAGTAAGGTAACAAGGGCATTGCAAGGAAGTTTATGGGATGAACTACAAAGACGTGGAGAGCTTCAAATGTAATTTAACTTGCCTATTATTGATTCATTTCAATTCTCTAATGCCTGCTTTCAACTCTTCATGTTTTAATGATTGGTTTTAAATTCTTAGAACACAAGAGTTTGACGTTTCAGAGATAGAGAAGCTTTTTTCTGCAAATGTTCCAAAACCTGCTGATTCAGATGGTAAACCTGGCGGGCGGCGCAAATCTGTTGGATCTAAAGCTGACAAAATCCACTTGGTATGCTTCTATATGAATGTTCTTGAAATTTGATTTTTGAAATAAACCTTGGCTAAGGTAGTCTTGCCTTTGTACTTCACAACAAAGGTTGCTGATGTTCATGGATTCATTATATTACAATTGGAATTTAGTTCCATTGTTTTGTATGCTCAGTAATTTGTTCACAAAGAAATCGTTTCAGTAATTCGTTTTGTTATGTCAAGAATGAATGACTATCTTGGCAACATAACTGTGATATGTTGTCATTACTGTCTCTTCCATTTTCTGGAAATTCCAATTCAAATATTGCACAAGTGCAGTGTGCATTTCTTTGGCTGTTAAAGTATTTATTCAAAATTATTGATATAATGTTCATTTAGTATTTTCCTAGTATCATACCAATAAGTTTTTTCTGATTGATTGTAGATTGACCTAAGGAGGGCCAATAATACTGAAATTATGCTCACAAAGGTTAAGATGCCTCTTCCTGATATGATGGTAAGTTGATACTTCGAAATTTCTTAATTCATGCGAGCATTTTAAAACTATAATCATGCAAGCTAAGATTTCACATTAAAGCATATCATAGTAACAATGGTATTCTTTTTCCATGAAACATAGAATGTAATTTTATGAATGCAAGTATAGCAAGACATGTGGCAGCTTTGTGCATGAAATTGATAAATGCTTTATTGATGATTAAAAAGTATGTCTCTCAAGCTCAAAAGAAAGTGTTACTATATCTATCCAAAAGACTGGCCATGCCTTGTGGTACAGAAGGTTGCACAATAAAGTGCCAAAAAAAGTGTAAGTCAAGTCTTGTAGAGAGTAGAATCTTGTACTGTATATCTGCTTTTGATAATAGATGTTCTTGGAAACAGTTTCTTGCCTTATTATATATCTGCAAAAGTATCAAGCTAAATCTCTTGACTGTAACTTATTCAATTTACGGTTTTGCATGACGAAATTCATATCCAGGCTGCAGTACTGGCTATGGATGATTCAGTGTTAGATGTTGATCAGGTGGAAAATCTCATTAAATTTTGTCCAACCAAAGAGGAGATAGAGCTTTTAAAGGTGAAGCTTAACAAATTTATACGTGATTCTTGCCTCTTTATTAACAATTAAAGGTTTTCATTTCTAGAAATTTCTCTTATAATGAGTTGCTACCTTTCATTATAATTTTCTTGCGTTTCTAATTTTCATTCAATTTGGTTATGACTATATAGGGATACACCGGTGATAAGGAGAATTTGGGGAAGTGTGAAAAGGTTTGTGAATGATTTATTTAAGCCATAATATTATATAGTACTTGAGAAAAGTATAATGTGAGCTCAGAAAATTATGCGGGATTTCTATGATGCATGAAGCTTATAGACTGGTTTTGTTCTAAGCAAAGGTTGCTGTAAAAATATCCAATACTACTGATGATGTTCTCCAGGGAAACGTTCCAAAATAGAGATGAAAGAACAAGAGTCAAAAGTACAAAGAAAGAAAGAAGAGTACAATTTCAATAGGATTTCGACATCCGAGACTCTCCCAACCAATATCCCCATTGATCCAATTGTCCCCACTCTCCTTCTATCTCTCTATTAATTACATAGATTCCGGCACAATTGTATTATTGGGCATCCTCCTAGTATAGGTCCACTTAATGGGAGGCCTACAGCGAACACCCCAACAGTTTCACCTTGTTCTCAAGGTGAAAATGTGGAAACTGCGCTTTAATTACATCTTCTGATTCCCACGTGGCTTCAAAGTTTGGAAGATCTTGCCAATGAATCAATGCTTCTGCTGTTCCAGAGGCACTGTTTCTGGCTGCCACCACTGGTGCTGGTTGAACTTGTAGCTCCAGGTCTACTGCTAACATACTAGGCAGTAGTTTTGGAGCAACTGAAGGAACTAATGCTTTCTTCAAGAGGGATAAATGAAAGACTGGATGGATTTGCTATCCGGGGTTAGTTTTAACTGGTTGTAAGAAACTTTTCTATTCTTTTATTCCCCTCACCGACTCATTTCTCTTTTAAGCACTAGCCACGCTTCAGCCCTGCACTATTTGCACAGTTCTTCCACTCACGGATCTTATTTCCGGATCACTCACTCACAACTCTTAAGAGATTGTATAGGATACACAAAAACTCACACTTCTTCATATATCTTTCTCACAGAACAATCAACCCTATTTATAATTCTGGTTTACAATAGAATCTGGTATGTGACTGGACTCAATATCTTCACCACCTAATAAGGCAATAGGTTTATGGATCTTCTTTCTTATATAGTGTTCAATTTTTTTATTTTTATCTAATATGAGACTTAGACTCATACTTGGATTCTGAATACAACTGCACCCAAATCTCTATTAGTAGCATTTGTGTCATCAATTAATGTTTAAAAAGTATAGAACTATTAAGATGGGTAACTCTGCCATTCTTTTCCTGAGTGAATCAAATGCAACTTGAGCTTGTTGCTGCAAAGAAATACTGTCCTTCTTGAGCAACTGAGAGGATGTGCAGTTCTAGGAGTGTCATTTTCCTTCATCCTAATTTGGTGGTACACAAATTTCATATCTAAGAAAATAAAGCAGCACCCCCAAGTCATCCGACAACTCATCAATTACCGATGTAGGGAATTTATCCGGTATAGTTATTTTATTCAATGACATGTAATCAACACCAAACCGCCAACTTTCATCTATTTTCTTAACCAAAATAATGGGCTTGAGTAGGAACTCAAACTTAATAACACCAGATCTCAACATTATCACTAACTCTATATTTTGATATGGCAGTGGGGATACCTTTAGGGTCAAATGTTTGGAATTTCAGCCTCTTCTTTCAATACAATGGTGTGTGATCATGTATTATAAATGGGGGTACGTCTTAAGGTTCTTGAAAAACTCTTGAAAATCCATTCAATATCCCTGCAACCCATTCAAATAAAACTGAAGGGTCTATCTCACTCAATGTTGGAAGTCCTACATCGACTAGAGATAAGGCCAATTTGTGTTAGAATAAACTAAAATTTATGAATTATTAGATAGTTATTGTGAGTGGTAATGTTTAATATATTAGGAGAGCAAGAGTCAGGAAGTTAGTATGTTATTTTTTATATTTATGGTTATTACAGTGTTGTGTTTTTTTGTTATAATTGGAAACACTATGGCTTGGAGATGAAAGGCCAAATGTTTGTCCTTTAAAATGTGATGTTCACGTGATACGAATGCACACAGAAGAAAATTCAGATAATTCTAAGTGAGTGTCATTTTGCTAACAGTTTACGTGTATATGTGAGGTCAAACCTCACCTTACAAGTCAGTTTTGTGAGGTTAGATTTATAGTCCACTTCTTAATATAGTATCATATTCATGAGTTAGAGTTTATCTTAATAAAGTTTGTTATTTATTAGGTCTATTGTTTTATCCGTTATCGGTATTGATGTATATAGTAGAAGCACGAAGCTGTCTTGAAAGTACAGCTTTCCTATAGTGTAGTAATGACAGGATAAACTACTTATACTCCGATTTGATTAAAGGAAAGTTAGAAGTGATAAGGATGAAACTATCTGGTGCTATTTGTGATTTGTTTGGAAGTCGTTGCTATTACTAAAATTTAGAAGTAAGGTGAAAAGTAAAGAAATTGAGTAGCCAAACCACCATAACAAGAGAAGCAGGTTTATTTTAAGGAAAGAATTAATGGAATGCGAATTTATGAAACTAAATAATTGCAGAACACTGCTAAAAAATATTCACCCCTACTCGGAGGTTTGTGACATTCTTTGGGTTATGGATGCAAACCCTGTATTTTATCTTTTCATTTTTAAGTCTGTGGCACCACATTGTGGCACATTCCTCTATTGTTGAGACATGGATTATAAACAAATTCTTTTGATCTCTTTTAATTAAACTGTGTATGTGTAATATTCTCATATATATTGGTTTATATTTCAGTATTTTTTAGAGCTGATGAAAGTGCCAAGAGTGGAGTCAAAACTTAGAGTATTCTCTTTCAAAATTCAGTTTGGGACTCAGGTTTGCTGTTAGCTGCAATAATTTTCTGATTTTGTTGTGGATCTGGTTTCTTGAGCATCTTATTTTCACTCTGCAGATTACAGAATTTAAGAAGAGTTTACACACAGTCAACTCTGCTTGTGAAGAGGTACTTTGCTTATGAATCTAATAGATGTACCTTCCTTGTTTTTTTCTTTTTAAAACCACTTACTTTTTTTTATCTTGGCCTTAGGTCCGAAACTCATTCAAACTAAAGGAGATCATGAAGAAAATTCTTTATTTGGGTAATACATTGAATCAAGGAACAGCAAGGGGTATGTTTTCTTTAGTAACAGAAATGTTTTTATTGTCATTCTCATCTGGTTAGGGGAAATATATATGGTGTACTTCTCTGTATTTTTAAAATTAGATAATAATTAGCCCGTAATAAGTCAGTAGAAAATAATTTACTTTTTTTTTTTATATCTGTTCTCATATACAACATGAGTGTGAAATGTTTCCATTTTGTACAGGATCTGCTGTTGGATTCAAGTTAGACAGTCTCTTAAAACTAACTGACACTCGTGCTTCAAATAGTAAAATGACACTCATGCATTTTCTTTGCAAGGTAGTAGTCTCACTTGATTTAGATGAACATATTATTTGGCGGTTTAACTTTCAGATTTCTTCTATTTAAATTCCAGGTCCTAGCTGAAAGGTTTCCTGGACTCCTTGATTTTCACCTTGACCTTATTAGCTTGGAAGCAGCCACTAAGGTAACAACTTAGCTTTTGGTTCTTTATATACAGAAGAACAAAGCTTTGCCTTACCTTGTTACCCTGATTTATTGGTCCAGTTTTACATTTTACCCCTTATTTGTTAAAAAAAAAAATCCTTCCTTTTTCAATTACATCTTGCAATGCACCCTTCCATAATTTTAAATACACCTGCATACCATGTGGGTAATACGATGAGTCAATCCATTATGTAACTTGCTTAAAGTTTCAATCATGGTCAAAGCAACTGTACGACTAGGAGACAAAAATCACAACTTTTAGCAGCTAATTCTTTTTTATTTTCCAAACACTCACATTGGACTTTGCAAATGCCACGTTGAATTCGAAGTACTTTACTTTAGACTGGAAATTATGAGGGAAAAGCAGTTGGACTTAAATTGGGGTGGGAAAATGCTGACCTAAATGTAAAAGTCCTAAATTAGCATCCTTCAACTTTGCCCTTTGATAAATATCCACTGTAATTTCAATTTGGAAATTAATCCTTTTAAACTTTGAAGAAAATAGCCCTCAAGCAAAAAATGTGCAAATTTAGAAACCATGGATGAAATTGCAATTTCCCATATTCACAAAATCAAGAAAGTTCGTGCAGGGCCACACTTGTTGAATCAATCAAGATCAACAAAAGTCCCTATTGAATGGGTACTAACTTTTAGTTCTAGGTACCACTTGATAAATACAACTAGGTGTTGAAAGTTTAAGTAGGTTGGTTGCTGAAAATTAAAACCTTAGAGGGCTATCAACCCAGGGATATTTGCACTTTTAAGGAAAAGAGAATGATGTTTGTACTGGATAACTGTTACTATTATTTACGTGATTGCAATGAATAGGGATCATAAATTCGTGATCTTGCAGATACAATTGAAGTCATTAGCAGAAGAAATGCAAGCAATCATCAGGGGATTAGAAAAGGTCAAACAGGAGCTGGCTGCATCTGAAAACGATGGCCCAGTGACTGAAGTTTTTCGTAAGGTGATTAGTATTCTTAATTCTTCATTATATCATTTGAAGATCACAATTCAATGCAGAGAAAGTTATGCGTTTAAACTTAAATCATAATGCTGGTTTGCTAATCTCCTTCTGAGATTAAGCACGGAGTACACAAAGTATTTCCAAAATAAGTGTGTAAAGGTCTCTCTAGTCTATACAATAATAAAGTTATTTTTGTAAGGAAGACTCTCACTAAAGAGGATAATACAAATGTACATTCTTTGCTTCTAGAGTCTTAACTTCATCAAGTGAAGGATTCATAAAATGCACAAGTATTCTATATAAGATGCACTCTAAAAACTAAGCACTTAGAAGTTATGAATCTTTTCTTTGCATGCAAAGTCACCTAAGACTTTTATATCTTGTTTTTCATCAACTATTCTGCATGGCTTTGCTTCTTTTTATCGATGTCCTAGAAGGACCGTTATGACTTGTGTGTTTCTGCTTGTCCTTGTATCACACCTTCGAAGAATGTGTTTGACTTTACACTAGAAAATCCCACTGTTACCCTCTGTGCCATGGTAAAGGACAATCTTTTTCTCTGTAGCTACATCTACTCTTCTGACAGCACGAAAATGAACATACAGACTCAGAAATTAGGTGTGCGTGTGTCAGAATATTCTTAGGGAAGAGTGAGCCGACTTTCTTTTAGATTCGACAACCTTGCATTTTCATAAGCGTCCAGTGAAGTCCACATATATATGTCAGTTATTGAATTCAAAGGCGTCTTGATCTAGGTAGTAGCTTGCGTCCCACGCTTCTTTAGACTCATCTAGGCTTGTAATACTTGCTTCCAACACTTTTGAGTGACTTTGTTTGATCTTCAAATGTTGAGTCCAGATCTTCAGTATGACTTGCTTCTATCTTCCTTGCGTCTGATGTTTCCTTAAACTAGGCTTATCATATTGATCTATCCTCTTGTGATATTTTCTTTTGATCTTTGTATGAGACTAACTCTTCTCCAGAGTTTGTCTAAGACCTACAATTAGTTTTATGAATTTGAGTAATCTACAACATTCCAAGTAACTTTGTTAGACAACCAAAACATAATATTATTTATTATTATTATTATTATCAAAACCATGAGTGTCTTAAGCAAGATTTTCAGATGTAGATTTGTGTCAGACCATGAGTAATACATCTGTGTTAACAACGAGAAGTTAAGTGTTCTCTTGTATTCTGTTATGTTTCTTTCAGATCAGTTAGCTTTGTTTCAGATCAGTTAGTTAGATTGCTTTATATACTTGTATTTACTCTTCAGAAATAATAAAATTTATGTATACATAAATTCTAAAATGTCTCTCCTCTTTCTCAATCGTAATATCTTATATCACTTTTTTAATTCAGACATCGAAGGAATTCATTGCTGTTGCAGGGTCAGAGGTGGCATCTGTAACAAACCTATATTCTGTGGTGGTAATGTGCTTAGCCATCTTTTGGTTGATTATATATATGTATAAGGCAACATACAGATTGTGCAATTTATTTTTGTACAGGGAAGAAATGCAGATGCACTTGCCCTAT
Source organism: Vigna umbellata (assembly GCF_029865625.1). NCBI lineage: Eukaryota > Viridiplantae > Streptophyta > Magnoliopsida > Fabales > Fabaceae > Vigna > Vigna umbellata. The sequence continues at coordinate 135,495 of NC_142168.1, forward strand.
ATTTTGGTGAGGACCCTGCCCGCTGTCCTTTCGAGCAAGGTTGGTTTAGTGTTAATACTTTATTCTTGTTCATGGTGGAACAGAAAAGCAGAGGATGAGAGAGGAGAGTAGAAAAGGAAAGGAGGACACACTGTAGTTTCATCATTCTTGATTTGTTGTTTGGCATAAAGAAGTGACATGTTCTATCATTTATTTTATAACACTGAAGCTAACATGTTATTGTTTTTTTTCTTTGGTTTGTAGTTACTGCAACTCTCTTGAATTTCACAAGGTTGTTTCTGAAGGCACATGAAGAGAATTACAAACAAACAGTGTTAGAGAAAAAGAAAGCTGATAAAGAGGCTGAAATGGAGAAGGCTAAAGGCATTAACTTCATAAGGAAGAGTGGAAAAGATGAAGAAGAAAGTTGAGAAGGTGGCTGAAGTGTAGAAGACTAAGGGTATTCACTTCAGTAGAAAGAGGGCAAAGATAGTTGAAGACTTGTCTGCTCATTTCCACCAACGTCATTCTGAAGCTAAAGAGCAGAGATCTACCAGTGGGTAGTAAGGGGACTGCTTCCGATTTTGAGTTAAGTAGCCCACTTGGGAGATCTTGGTGTGACAATTAGCCTTTCAAGGTGATCTAATGAAGTGAAATGGCACATTCTTTCCATCTATGAACATACAGAAAAGTCTTGGGAGTGGATTCATTGATGACATCTTGAATCAAATTTTTGTTGATCATTCACAGAAGAATACTCGGGAAAGGCCAATCTAGACCGAGCATGAATGCTTCTCTGATCACTTGAGAATCATCGGAATCCAGTGAATGCCATGATAATGGATCTGATCTTAAGATTTAATAAGAAATTTTGAAGTCCGCCATGCTTCTGCTAGAGTAGACCAGGCTTTGGTTTTTATCATTCATTTGGCATTTTTCCATCACTAAAGCCTATGTCGAACCATGAAAAAACCTTGTACAAAGTTTGAACCCTCATCTCTGGGATTCAATTCTTCTCATGTAAAATAGAAAGTAGCTTCCCTTCTTCCTTTTAATATAGATTTTAGTAGACACCCCAAGAGCATGTTGTAAGCTGTCAGGTTAAGAAAAGAAAAGAATTAGAAATAAGGTCTCTATATTGTAATTGTATGACAAGCCTGAGATAGGAATCCTAGTTTCAGTTATCTTTTGTAATGCAATACATATTAGTGAAAAAGCTTCTTGTTGCATTCGGTTATCCCAGGGTTGGAATGTGTGCACACATTTGATAAAAGACACTCTTCAAATTCACTGATCCGATAGCCATTTAATTGTCTTGCCTGGGAAGGTACCTCACTGAAAGCTATATTTGCATCTGCTGAGAGACATTTTCCATTTGTGACGCCATTTTGTCATACATTTTGAGACTTCATTTGGTTTGGACATTCAGAATCTTTTACTTGAGATATAGCAGAATAAAGTTGCTAAAATAACTTGATTGTCGCCCATCTAGGAAAGAAAATATTAAGATATAGCCCAATAGGTGCTGCTAGAATCACTAAAAATATGCTTATCAAATTCACATGGTGCACAGATTATATTCTTAGTAGTGACTTCCACGCTTTAACTTCACTGATATTAATTGTGCAGATAAATAGGAATGGTGGAAAAGGTAAGTATTAACTTTGTTATCGTAGTTTACTTTGTCTGAGTTAGAGGTGGAGAATGACATGGAATCAAATATAGAGAAATACAATGGAATAGGATGGATATGAATAAAAATGTCATTCCATTGTTTGAATGTTTTATAATGGAATGCAACAAAATTTTCATTCTATAGTTCAGAAAAATTTCTCATGGAATGAGTTATAACTTTTTAATTCTCGCTTTCCAATCTATACAAACCAAAAAAATGAGACAATGCTTCCACCCTCTAGAATGACCAATCAAAACAGTAATTTTTCCCATGCCTCTCAAGGTTTGGCCGATTAGGCGAATTGACGGATCCTGATTTTGGAATAGAAAATTCCCCAGCATTTGCATTTCCTCTGTTTCTCAACATTGATGCCATGACCAACTGGTGAAAAAGTTGGAAATATCTACAAAGTTCGGTTTAAAAACACTAAATTTCAGTTGAACTTTATAGAAGCAATTCAGTTTTTTTCTGTAATTAAAAGTAGGTTCCGTGGTTTGGCGTCCATATATCATGATTTGTCGGGGCTTGCTTCCATTCAATGATGACAGATGTACTTGGGAAAACAATATACTAATACCAGCACCCTATCATTCATTGGTTTACACTAATATGCTGTCATGCATACATTTTGAGAAATAATTTAGAGGCTTGAGCTGATGTAGAATGAACATATTCTTCATGGGATCCACAACTCATGCAAATCCTAAACAGCTAGACTATAATTTGTCTTTCATGGGATTCTAAAAGTAATTATGCTGGAAACCTCAGCAATAATAAAATGTGTGACCCTTTAAGATGTGATTATTCATATTCATCTATCAAACACGTTACAAAACGCAAGGAAACAAACAGCAGCTTTCGTATTATTCACAAGTAAAATATTGCCAATAAATATACAAGGTAGAGAGTTGGAATAAAAGGAAGACAGATTTTAACAGCATAAAAGAAAGACATAAAAATAAAATGGTGAATCAATCTTCAGCTTCTAGCTTTTTCACATAGCTGAGCTGAGGTTCCTCTGTTGAAAACCTTTATGCCTTCGGAAGTTGCTCGACTTGGTTCGAGTAACATGAATGAATTTTTCAAAAGCATGCAAGACTGTTTAAATAACTTGAGTTCCTTCCCTTTTGTGAAGCATAAGAAAAACCTTAGGCCAAATTTATTACAAAGATATGTTACCTTATGTTACTTAAGGTAGTTCTTCAAAATTCTTGAATACCATGTAACCACAACTGTCCTCCTCTGTCGGGAAATCAATCATCGAAAACATCTTGTCTTCATGATCACCCCTCAACCCCATCTTGCAGAATTTGTAAAACATGCAGCTGACAATTGTGTCAATTATGATGAAAAGTGAGTACAAGTAAGCAATCAAAATGCCTTCTAAAACCGTAAAAGGCCATGATGACATTCCATAACTGTGATAGGCTCTTACAACCCTGAACTGGAACAAGGCCTCAATGGCTGCAAGGCCAACATTGGCAGGCAGTGCCAGGAACAAAGCCATTGATGTCTTTCCCCTTAGCATAACACAGGCCTTCAGAATTGCCATGAACCCCTTATGTTTCTCCATGCCAGATACAGTGAGTGCCATGTTGCAGATCACTAATGCATTGGCAAGGATCACAGAGAAGAGAACTGCAGCTGCAGCTGACATCAAACGTGTGCTACTTGGTGAAGAGTAACCAAATCCTTCAGCAAAGGTGAAGGCCAAAAACAGGAGACAAAAGCAAGATGCATTTGCAGAGAGAATAAAGAAAGAATTGTAGATATAGGTCAGGAGGAGAGGCTTGTAATGGTATAGGGTGGAAGTGAAGGAAGGAGGAAAACTCGGTTTGTGTTGATTTAGAGATTGAATTACGGATGCTTTTGCAATGAGAAGAAATGTGAGAGTGAAAGGAAGGGTGAAGATTGAAGAAGTGATTGTTTGAGAAACCTTAAGGTTGAGAATGGCAAACAACTTTGATGAGGAAGGAAAGCCAGCAGCATCAAAGAGAGACTTTAGGTGACTGTGTATTTGAGGCAAGAGGGATGAAGAGGCTGGAACTAAAGCCTGTGATAGGAGTATTGATGCTGAGAAAGGAAGGGCCAGAAAAGCCACAGTTGATGAGAAAAAATGATAGTTTTGAAGAAAACTGTGAATTGATCTTCTCAGAATTCTGCATGAAACCTCCATTGGAATTGATCTTTTCCTTGCTCCTAGGAGAAAAAGAGAGAGAAGGTGAAGATTTGAGTGGCTTCTCAATTCTCAATAGGTGATGTTTGTTTCTTTTCTTCAAAGTTTTTTCTTTTGATTTTGCTCTTGATTTTTGAGGGTTGGTTGGAGAGTTTAAAGGAACGGATAGGCCAACAAAAAATAAACTAACTCCTAGCAAGGTGGAGTTGTTCAGGAATCTGAGACTTTGTTATTGGTTTCTTGAGAAAATTTATACTTTTGAATCTTGTTTGTGCAGTGAAGAACCCCACCAATAGGTTCATGAGAGGGCAAAGCAGAGCAGCAAGTCCATGGCGTCACTGAGTTGATATATTAGCCTTTAGCAATAAGTGATTTGGTATGACAGCCTTTAAGTCTTTGTCTTGATTATGAAATGTCTCCTTACTTCAATTCCACATAATTCAGTCAGTACCTTATTATTGATGCCTAGAATACTCTTTTGCATCTCTAAGTAATATATTTAAATCATTCCAAATTGAATCATTCAATTTTTCTCCCTTATCTTCTAATTCAAGTGTCATTTTAAAAATAAAAACAAATAATTTATGGGTTTTACAAACTCAACATTTCAGTGCAAGTATAAAATGAAATGATTCAAAGGTTATTATGCAATGACATTTTACATTATTAACTAATAAAAATCATCGTCATTATTATTATTATTATTATTATTATTATTATTATTATTATTATTTTATTTTTTATTATTATTATGACTTCCAATATAATTATTTTAAAAGTTAATTACTTTTTATAATAATTTATAATCGATTGATATTATAAAATTATTTTACATATTTGATTTATGACCTATTTTCTTAAAAATGAGATCTTAGTTGACTTTTCATCTGTATCTATATATAAAAAAATTAATTTTTCCTACGATAACGTAAATTTTTCCTATGAAAACGTGAACTGCAAGATATGATAACAAATATAAAAATAGCAAATACGACAGAAGCAAGAAAAGGTAACAAAAATGGTGTAACTTCTACTCCCATCAACAATTATTATTTTAAATAATAATAATAAGAAAAAAAGAATATCTTAATAACACATAAAATCTTGACCGTCAATTACATGAAATAACATTATGGATGGATGTGATGTGAGTTGGGGAAGAAGTCGAACTGTATTGGTAACCAATGAGAAGAAAGCATGGTGATTTATTGTTGATTTCTGGTGCAAGCATCATTCAGTTGGTGAACTATGTACTAATGTAGTTTGACTTTGGTAGTTAGAGGGTTTTCCATTTGGGATAAGACCTTATCATAATATGATTTCAATTGATTTGATATCGTATAATAATAATAATAAATAACAATAAAATAGTTTAATTAAACAAGTTTTATTAGTATTTTAATTTTGGTGTTCTACCACCTTATTCCCTTGCTGAGGTGGCAACATATTTGGTGACATTCTAACTGAAATTTAATTGTATTTAGGTGATCAAAGACAATGACAATATGGAAGGTTTGGTTATCAGAATTATCTTTTCTTTTTTCCTTCTTCTGCATGCCGTATAAAAGAGAAAACGTAAGAAGACAAAAAAAGAAATAATGGAAGCATTATAATTAAAAAATGTATATATACATATATAAATGTCGGTTCCTTTTCTTAATTATAATATGGTTGAAATTAATTTTATCAAATCTTATTCTAAATATATCTTAATGAGTTTTCATAGTGGTTACAAATAATTGATGTAGCCAATATTTAATATTTATTGTATATACATATATTTTACAACTTCAACGTCCTTTTTTTCTTCTAATTTTTAATTATGGAAATTTTAATTATAAGTCTACCCTAACTTCCGAATACTCTATCCAAATTTGATGTTGTAGTACAAATAATAGAATAACTTTTAAAAAATAAAGTGGGGATTACCTAACTTGTAAAGCTATCTCTTTCGGCATTACAAAATAAAACATGGATAACTTTTCTCTTGTTTATGTAATTTTGGGATTCATTTTAATGGAGTTAGTGTATTTATCTTATTCTTTTCTTCTTACGGAAATTCACTTTTAAAAAGATATTATGTATTGTTTAATATGGGACTAGTATATTTATGTGCACATATGATAAGATGGGCTAGGAATAAAAGAAATATCATTATGATATTTTAAGTAGTCTGACAATGTAATTAATATTTATATTTTTTGAATAAAAACTTAGAAGTGGTATTTATATTTTTAAGTTTTCTATAAAAACTTAGAATTTGTCATTAGAATTATTACGACTCGGTCTATTATTAGATAATACAATTGATTTTATGATAACATGTTTTCTTTTGTTACATATTTATTATCTATTTAAATATGTGTATGCCTATCTTTAATTAATTTTAATAAGCATTCATGTTTACATAAAATTTTCTATAAGTAAATATGATTAAATGATCTAACAACTCTAACATAGTTAATAAAGAAAAATATTACAATATACTTTTTTTTTAATTATAAGATTAATCATTGATAATAATCGTATTGCTTAAATTAATTAATCATTTAAATACAATATGTTAAATTAAGTGCAATCCATCCCAATATATAGTGATCATATTCATGCATGCATTAAAACTATATATAGCGTGTTTATATGATGACGTAAACAATGAAATATATAATTTGTGATGTTATATCTTTAATTTTATATTTTCAACACAAGCAAAAAGAAATCATATTTCCTATCAGAAAATATAAATTATTTTTATTATATCTAATAGTTTCACTAAATATTTCTTTTATTTTGTTGAGACGTCTTTGAAAACAAATCCATGATAAATAAAACTCTAAAATATATAAAATTATGATTAAAATCTATGAAAATTAACCGTTTTTAAAAATAAAATTGTAATAGACAATACCATAAAGTAAATATTATTATAATGTATATGATTAAAATTTATAGAAAGTAACATTGGATAATTTAATTTTCTCCTGAGTCTTGTTCAATGTTTTCTATTCAAGTTAAAGTTAATTTAATTCAAGAAAAGCAATGACACGTAATCTTAAATTCAATTCAAATATATGTGATTGAAACAGTTTCACCAAACAATGTCAATTACACTTTAAGAACATAAAAATTAAAAAATAAATCTCAACCAAGAAATCAAGAAACAAATTAACACTAAGAAGAAAATTAGAAAATTAACCAAGAAATCTAGAAAGTCATAAAAAAGAAATAAAGTGCAAAAAAAACTGAATTACAATATTAGAAAGCAACTATATTAAAGACAGGAAGAAATCAATTAGAATCTAAAATAGAAATAGAAATGATTAAAATTGTTGAGTCTGAATTTGCTCGAAATGTAGAAGAAACCTTAAAAAGAAGTATGAAAGTAGAGAGAAAACTAGGTAGTGAGTAAAGGAAATTAAAAGTAGATATTGAGTAATTGTATATAATCCTAGTATACAATATTACACAAGACTCATACAACCTAATCATTTGCATGATTTTCCTTTGCAAATGGATTGTTCATTCAGTTGGTTATTGTTATCTAAACTACTTTTAATAGATGAAACTACATATGAACTATAAATAAGACTGAAATTATACAAATAAATCATTATTTAATTATAGTTTGGAGAGTGAAGCTTTTACAAATATAGAACATTCTCCCTATATCATTTATAAGTTGTTATATGATTAAATATTTTTAATTTTCGCTCTGGAAATTAAATTTTTATTTTTCTAAAATTTTTGAAATACAAAACACAACTTAGTCTATTCTTGGAGAACACTATCGAAGAACACATATTAAATTGTACTTAGTCTTTAATATTTTTGTATAAATTAAATTGAAGATTTAGAGATTTCAATTGTAAAACAGAATAAGAAACTAAATTTGAAAATTAACAAGATGAAAAACGAATCAATCACAATTCACACAATAATTTGAAAATTATAGTTTTCTAAATATTCAATCTAAATTTAAATAATTAACTGATTCAACTAAAATAATTTATAAGAATTAAATCTCAATATTGTTAAATCTAATTTGTATTAACTTATCAAATAAAGATTTAATTTATTCTTAATTTGAATTCTAATTTCAGAAATCAAGATCAGAGAAGAGAAAAACAAACTACGAATGAAGAAAAATCGATGAAAAACTTAAGTAGGCTTGTTTGATTTTGTTTTTTTAATTGATCCTAGAGATCCAATTTTCCATTACTTAATATTAGAAATGCAACAGGAAAGACAAAAGTGAAAATAAAGAGAAAAGAGAGAGGATGAAAAACTGAAACTTTGAAAGTTTTTGTCAAATGAACTTTATCTATTTATTAGTCTAATATAGATTCTGAAAACTGAAATAAAAGTGAGCCTAATCATAGGCTCAAATCAAGTGTATAAGTTCAACTACAAAGTACAAATTAATACAAGGAAAATCAAATTCTAGGATTCTTTAAAAAAAATAGTAAATTTGTCTGAACTTCTAAGAATCATAGAAATATAGGTATCAAAATCTAACAAATCGTATATTTATTTTAAAGTCTTTGTAAATAAAGAATTCAATGCAACAAATGTTAGCAAAAATAATATATAAAATGTAACTTCCTCCCGGGAACAAAAACTCTCTTTTATTAATAATGGTTACATTTTCAAAAGGCAGTGCCAAAATCATTTTGAAAGCCACATCGCATCCCTGCGTATATCAGAACTTATAAGTTCCTTTACCAATTATTTTCGACTTAGACTTGGGGTATATGTGTACTATACAGATCGATCAGTCTATACAGTCTACGCATCTCGAATCGATCAACCACATGAAAAGCCAACCTGGAATCCCAAAACAATGTTAGCCAAACAGTCATCAACTGACTGGTAAACCGTTCAATATTTTGCACATTAAAGAATCCATGTTTTGATTAAAAAGGTAAAAACATGCTTAGGAGCCAACTTTAATAAAAAAAAATCTGCTTCAAAACCTGTAAATACAAAAGTAAGGTAAGAAGGTAGGCTATTGCATTTATTGGACATTTAAATCTTAACTGTGATAACTTATTGGTATAATTGAAAAATTGACTTTGTATCTTTAACAAGTACCACCCCCTCGGACTTGGACGACTTTAAAGAGAAAGATTTGATAAGACATTGAGAAAAATAAACAATATATACCAAGATAAGTGACACAAAGTGTGAAGGTATAATTCTCGACTACTCGAAACATAAAAAGAAAATTATGGACAAATCAATAACAAAAAGTTGGATAAGTTAAAAAAAATTACACTAGAAAAATACAAATAAAATTAATGTTTAGAAAATTTTCAAAAATTTTCAAAAAATTGCATAAAATATAAATATATGATAGAAGTGAGAAATGAGACTATAAATTTGAGCCCAAAATAAGATGAATTAATTACTTATAAATTGAACAAATATGCTTTTGAATGAAAAATTACATTCTACATAAGATTGTTATTTGGTTGGATGAACTTTCTACTTATGCACGTCTTAAATCAATCTATATATTTTGGACTGATTAAATTAGTTCATCTCATAAGACTTTGTCATTTCACTTATGAATAAAATTTAAATGGTATATTAAAAAGACCACACGACAAATATTTATAAAGTTATATGGACTAAGGTTAGTCATTGTTATCCCTCGACAAGTGTAACCGAATCGTATCAAGTAATAAAACTAGTAAGACCAAGTATCGTTTTTCCAAAGGACTCGGCCTAGACAGTTAAGTAATTTGTTGATTATCTAATACTTGTAAAACTAATTCTTTGAGATTTCAAATGCAAATACTAAAAAGTAAATATGAATGCATGTATTGATCAATGAGAAAGAAGAAGCAAAACACGTGAATTGAAATATATGATGAGTATGTTCTTGGGGTTTATCAATTTCATCCTATCCACTCTCATGTATTCAAGAATTGATCTTTCATCATTAATGTTAATGCCACTCTCTAAATTACGAAGAAAGCCTAATCACAATCACTAGTTTATAATGTTTTGTCTCCTTAGCAATTACTCATGCATTAAAAAGCACATAAGCTTAAAGGCAACCAACCATCATATTCATATGTCTATGTTTATACTATTATTGGGAGAGATTTCTCAGATCTAGATTTTTCCGTATGTGTCCATATCGACAAAATCAATAATCATGCAATAGAATGAGTTAAACAAAACATGCATTGAGCAAAAAGGAAAAACCCTAACAATTAATGAAAGAAAGCATATATATTAAAGAACAAATTCAATACATGAGAGTTTCAAAGGATTACATTGATTCCCCCAACAACAAGAAAGGTTTAGTTCACCATATTCACGGTGAAAGTAGATTAAAAGCAATAAAAGAATGAAAGATAGAACCCTAGAAAGTTGATAAAGGAGCCTTAGCATCCAAAATCCTCCTCCAAGGGGTGAAAGAGTGTGTTTCTACTTCGTTCCAGCCAAAGATGATTGACCTAAGTCTACTAAACCCTTATATATTATTCTAAAAATTACAGAAAAGTAAGCCCAAGCCCATAAAAATGGCGCTCAGCGGTAAGTGCACGTCTTCAGTTTTGCCCCTCAGCTGCATTTTTTTCCCTCAGCAGTGACTACGGGACCTCAAAAACACTGCTCAGCGGTAATTTCCGTTAAGCGGCACTCGCGTCTTCTCTTTTTGTGCACTTTTCACTTCCTTTTCTGATTCCAATTTCTTCCTACTTCACTTCTTTCATCCAATTCATCTTAAAACCTGCAAAAACAAGAGAAACCAAGCACAAAACCCATATAACTCTCTTATTTCAAAAACATAAGTAAAAGCATGATTCCAAGCTAGTTTCTAAGTCATAAAGGTTGTCTTTAAGGTCAATTTTAAGTATTAAAATAACAGTTTTTCAACTGTTATCGAGTTTTTTTTAACATGTTGATTATTTTATTTTATTCTTAATAATATATTTATAATAATATTCAAAAGTTTTGTGATTAAATTAATATTGATTTAACTAATGCTATATCTTAATTATATTCATGGGTAATGTATTCCTGAATATTATGTAATTTAGTTTTTTTTAATTTTTTAAAATTGTGTATTTTTATTTAATTTTGATATAAAAAAATGTTTATGTTATATTAACACTATTTTGTAAAAACAATAACTTATTTGATTTTTTTTTATAGATGATTATCTTTAGAAAAAATCATTTCTTTGTAAATTTATATTTTAGATGTCAAAGTTAAAAACTTATTTCTATATAATCTTTTTTAAATAGTTTATCAAAATAAATTCATAAAAAGATTTAAAACACAAAAGAATTAAAAGAAAATGTGATTTTATAATTGCATTTTCAACTTATAAAAAATGACTTACCAAAACTTTTTTTTTCTATTATAAAACTAATTTGTATTTATTTATATTTTAAAAAAAATAATATTAGTAAAATATCATGCTAAACTTAAAAATTATTGGAAAAAAACAAATGAAAGAAATAATTAAAAATGCATTAAAAATGAACTAAAATTTAGTTTTGAGAAATCAGTACCACCCTAACACTCTCAACCTATTTTATGTGTGGCTTTGGAATTTAGATTTAAAAAAAATATATAACTTGATTTTAGAGAAAGTTAGGATCGGTCTATAAACTAGGACTCAAATGACAGTTCTATGTATACTGTTTTGTAGAATCTTTAGACTATCTTTGATTGGATAAAGTTTTTAGGGTTAAATATGTTTTTAGTCCCTAAACTATTGGCCGTTTCTGGTTTTCGTCCCTCTTTCAAAGTAAGGTACAATTTGGTCCTCATTCTTTTTGAAACGTTCGTTTTAGTCCTCGAAAACTAAACACTGTTTAAAATTTTGGTCCTCATTTAGCAAGAAATGAGGACTAAAACCAAAATTCCGAGGACTAAAACGAACGTTTTGAAAATAATGAGGACCAAATTCTACCTTACTTTGAAAGAGGGACGAAAACCAGAAACAACCAATAGTTTAGGGACTAAAAACATATTTAACCCAAGTTTTTATGATAACAAATATACACAAATCATTCTCTTATATAACATGTTATCATGTTATAACCATGAACCTGTGTCCTATCTTGTTATAACCATGAACCTATGTCCTATGAAATTGTAATTTCTAAAGAGTCAAGAAAGAAAATATAATGTTCTTCAATTGTAATCAATTAGTGTTTGCACTAAAAAGCAATGACCACAAAAGTTTGTTTTACAAAAGGAGAAATATTAAGTTTATATTTGATCATAATACTTAACACACATACCCAGCTTCTAATACGCTCATTTTTATAAGGAAATTAATTATTTAAACATTGTTCTAAAATTATTCATATTTGAAAACAAATTATTCTAAGCAAACATCAAGCTTCGAATAGTTGGGTTTCATATTATCTTGCATATATTTGCACAATATTTAATTAGCAACAGTATGCAACATTCTAAAGTGTGTGTGATCTTCCATTCTTAGAGTTAAGTAAAAGTTTGAAATAATATTAGGTCATATCAACACCAAAGAGGTAGAAGAGAGCAAGCTGAATGCCCAAACAGGAAAGTCCTTGTTTTAGACTTCTAAAAGAAAAAAGATCACAAAAGAAAATTTGGTGTTAATATTTTTAAAATATTTAAGAATTTTACTTTAGATATCTAAGAATAAAATATTTTTAAATTTTGTTTTTAGTATCATTTGCATGAGGTCTCCAATAAAACAAATTTTTTAAAAAAATATGTTTAAATTTGTCTTATTAGACTTTTCAAATTCTTAAGCAACCTAAGTAATAAATTAGGTGTTAATAGAATAGTCATTGGTTTAGAGCAAGTTTTTTTTAGCAAGAGAGTAATATTTAAGTTGGAAAAGAACAGAAAAAAGGTCCTTAAGTTATCAATCAGAAATATGTTAAAAGAGGATTTATGCAATTGATTGATTGAGTTGTCAAATAAAGATGTGGAACATCAAAAGTTATAACTTGGACATGTTAATCCCATAAAAGTGACAAGTGGACTTGTAATCATATACAGTATAAATTCATATAAAATTTGTAACTGTTAACACCTTCATAAAGACTTTATTAGTTAAAATTAAGAGTGATCAGTGGCAAATAAAATAATTTGAATGATATCATTAATTACCGAAATTTACCGCTTTCTTTATAAAAAAAATTCTTTAGTAACCTCTTGTCATTTATCTTCCTCAACTATTAAATTTTCTACCCATTTGTTTATATTGTATTTTTAATTTCTTGTTATTACTTATTTTCCTTTTACATTTACTTTTTATTTTTAGTGTTCTCCACTTTCAAATTATTTACTTATTTGCTTACTTCTAACTTTTTAAAAGTTTTACCAATTATTCGTTTTTTTAAGATTTTAAGTAGTTGTTCATTTTTTTAATTTCTTACAAACTTTTATTTAGAAAAGCATTTAAAATTCCATTTTAATTATACTGAAATATCTTAAACACCAAATTCGTTACAAAAGTATATGAATTTTTCTTTACTTATGAATAAAATTTATGTTTTTATAATTATAAAAAATAAAACTTATACTTTAATTTAGTTTTAGAAATTGATTATGGAGAATGCATTTTGTTAATATATAAGAAACTTAACAAATTTAAATTCATAATTATAATATTCCTACCTTGAACAAAAATAACCCATAACATTTATTTATTGAATTTCGAAAATTTGCATCCATATAACAAATTCTCATTGAGACAATCTCAAAAACGTCAGTAGACGGACATTTCTTTTCTGCTGCACAATAAAACTTGTTTTCGATAATATCTTAATTATATTTTGGTACAAAAGACAATAGTATTATAACTTCCAATTCCTCCGAAGAATAAATAAATAAATAGAATGTAAGATCATATAATTTAAATTTTTCCATAAAAATATTTCATTATTTATTTCTTAACCAATGCCTTGAAGAAAGTAGCCAAGACTATAATATATAGGTTTGAAAATCTATACAAGACCCAAATACTACTAGTAAACTAAGGCAATTTAAAAGACAGTAAAAGCCCCTTTAAAGGTATTTTGTGATTTTAGTTTCTTACGTCAGTATTCTGCCAGCATAATAACTCAACCATTAATTATATATACTAGAAAAAGTGGGTTCAATCCTATGTTACACAAAAATGACCTCATCAACAGTTATTTACGAGGACGAAGAATATTGAGTGACTTGTAAATTAATTTGCAATGAACAAATGTTCATTTACATTTAACAAATATTCAATCGCAATAATAATGGAAGCCCTTCAAAGCTTGTCTTACTGAATTCTGCAGCCTTGTTCTTCTTGTCGGAGAAATATCAGGCCCCGTCTAATCCTCTACAAAGAAAAGGATCAAGAAATGTCTTTTATATGGTAACAAGCAAGCGTTGTATAACTACATTCAGAAACATAGAATTCAGCTGCAGAATAAAATGCATGTTAAAAAAGCCTAATACCTCCGTGGTATCTCTGATGCGTAGGAGATCCAATCTGTCCGCAGGCCTCCTATTGGAGAGGGTACAAAGCTGCAATCAAAGCCTAAATTAGTACAAAGCAATAAAAATAGTGAATAGGTGGTGTTTTCACTCACAAAGAAAAAACAGTTACCCAAAAACTAAAGCGCTCAGGGTCTTTTAATGAGGGCATCATTACTTCAATACTGGCGAGTCTCTCAAGTTTTCTTTGATCTGTATCACATTTCAGTAGTTTAGTAGTATTGGAACAGTTCATTGTCATTTGTAAAGGTGCAAAAAGGAAAAATAAGGTCACTCCCACTCAATAAAAATACCATAACAAAAACTATAGCATCACCAGAAAAAAAAAACAAATTTCTGTGACGGTGCAGGAAATATTGGTTCAGGTACTGCCCCCACCCCAAATTTTGTCAAAAGAAAAGGGTGATAACCAGCATATCTTGGTTTTAACTATATAACCAAAGTACAAAGGAGTCCTGGGTAAACATCATATACTTATGGTTTAGGAAATACCATGTCCTGCTGCTTCTTTAGCTCTTGCTATCCATGATCGAGCACTTTCGGCTGCATTACATGTCAATTCCAGTAACTGGGACCACAGAAGAAGTTATTACTTAGAATGGTCCATTGTTGCAGTACAATGCATTCAATACAAAGAGTCATCAAATTATGGTTAAGCTTTAACATTAAAAAACAAAGCATCAAGAAATATAAATTTTGTAAGGAAATCAAAGATCTCTTAATTCAAACCAATATGGGTAGTTTGCATGATCCTAAGCTCAAACACCATTTCCTCCCTTGTAAACCCAAAAAACATTTAGATCTCATCAAGTTTCCATTATTTCACAATTTGGTCATAACAGAATGAAAACTATTTGTTGCAGCAAAGCCGAAGTCAATCAAATTACAAACAATTCATTAATTAAATTAAATTTATAAACTCAAGAATGAAATTTTTACATTTCATCCATAATAACTTGTGACACCATTCTTTACTGAACTGTTAAATTTGCCAGTCTATTAACAGGAGTATTATCCACCACTCTATCGTATGAAGCCTGTTCACTTCAAGCTTATACATATATGCTGATAGTTCAATAATCTAGCATGCTATCAACATGACAGTGAGCTTATGAACACATTCATACCAAAATTTAAGTGAACTTACAGTATCTCTTTCACTAGTTCCTTCTGGTGGCAAAATATCCTGTATCCACTCAACCTCTGCAACCCGATACCTGCATACAACATTAAGAAATAAGACCATGTTTCCATGAAAGAGAAAGTCATATCAACAGCAAGAATTTGTGAAACATAACACCCAGAGACAACTCACCCATCTTGATCCCATGATCGGATGATTCGAAATCTCCTACGACTTTCAATCTGCATGTAGCAATACTTTCTTACACTTTTGAATATTTACAATAAAATTAAAGAAAAAACAAGTCTATTGTAATAGAATAAAGGTTAGGATAAAAAATTCTTAGGAGCCTCCAGTATCCTAGGACAACTAACACCAGTCCAGCAGTGAGAAAATAAAATGAGAAACAACGAGATGACTACTGATAGTTAGAGTGAACTTGTACAACTAGCCAATTGACCACAATATACTCAACTCCTTCAGGCAAGCATGTATAAACAAGAAAAGTTGTAGATTTCAATAAATTTCTTTCAGTCTTTGTCAAAATTCTCAGAAATTTTTACAAGGTAAGAACAGTGTAGCAGTCAGAATCATGACAAAATCTAGATTTTTGCTTTGTAATCAATAGTTAATAATTTTACAATCAACAAAAGACTTGTAAGTTAAAGACTACCCAAGCCTTATACGTTATATTTCTTTCATGTATTTAGTCAATGTGAGACTAAATGACCACTGATAGGTTTGATACAGTTTACAAAAGAAGGAAAAAAGAAGGTAGTTAGTACATTTGTAATTACATAACTGTAACAGACTATTATAAATAGTCTTATTAGGAGGTGAGCAGGCAGTTTTGGAGTATTTTGTAAAGGGAAAAGTTAGGAGAGACAGGCCCTCTCGAAAGATCTTGAAAATTGTTCATTATTGGTTCCTGTTCTTACCACATTGGTAGAACAGTGCTGTTTGGTTTCTTAGTGAACATCCAAGAATCTGTCTTGGAGTTCTCTTGTAAAGTATAGGTACCTATCAACCACCCTTGAGGATACAATTAATACAGGCCCAAAAGAGTCCACAACTACAGCAAGCAAGGGATTACAACAATTAAGGAAGCTTGTAAGATGTAGGCTGAAGTATACATAAATGCATTGAGAAATCAGTTAAATTCTCACCTCTATATAAAAACGACCATCTGGAAGTGGTTCACACCTACAGCATCATAAAAGATATTATTTCAAGCAAGTGACATACATGAGAATGGAATTCATAAGGGGAAGGGCATATGCATTTAAGATTTTCTTATTTTCACATAAAACAATGCCAAGCACCTACTCGGTGATTTCCACTTCACAGGCAAACTCGGCTAAAGAACCTGATGAAGAATCAAGTATAGCCTACAAGATAAAAAGACAAGTCACACAGTAACAGACAGAAATGGCCAGTGCTGTATAGCAATAAAGGGAAGAAAAGGGATATGTGAATAATCTACCATTCCCATCCGATGATTGCCTTCCATTATTCTTCTTACCTGTTTTATTTAAAAATATATAATAAATAAATCAGAGATATGAATATGATGACATTCAGAGTTTCATACTATCTGATACTAGTAGTATGTACAATCTATAATTAAGTTAATGGATTAAATATGCCAAATAAATCCCAGATTAGTATTCACTAACAGCTTCGGTGAAAAATTGAAAACGATAAATATAGCTCCCACACAACATATAACCAGTTACCAGTCCATTCACTGCCCTCCAAGTGTTGCAATCTCGCATTGATGTTTGTACAAGAGTAGAAGGATAATATATTAAGAGCACAATTTGTCCACTACTGTACAATTATTTTAAAGTGTAAATTACACTTTATCCCCTGATAGTTTTACAGGTTCAACTTACCCTCCAATACTTTTTGGACAACTGAACTCCTCAAAGATTTGGGTTAAAGTGAAAATTGTTATATTCATAATTAAAATCATGATTAAAAGGCCTAAACCAATAGGTAAATTAAGCAAAGATAAGAGAATTTGATTTTCACTTTAAACGAAACAATATTTGTCATTCACTATAATACATTATAAGAAACTGTTTCATGAAAATTTACTGTATACAAATAAGAATATTTTCAGCATTTTCACAGAAAAAAAATGTTAATTTTCTTCATACATTTTGTCAAAAGCAACAGTTTTTTTCAAATTTGATATCTAACTAAAAGAAAATAAGAAAAAGAACGTCCCACTGAAAATGTCCACCAGCATCCACCTGGCATAGCTAAACACCATTAAACATTTCATTAAACTGATAACACTACTAAACACTTGGGAGGCCTATTTAACTACTACTGCCCCATATACAAATTGGTAAATTGCATACAATCATGTTGGGTATGAATGAACTTAACTTGATTATCAGATTTTAGATCATAAGTTCATATCCCTAACCCATACCCATTTTGGGTGAAAAATATCTACTAATTCTTTTATTTCTGTTAGTAAGATGAAGAGTTGGCCTAAAAAGTAGATTCTAGTGTTAAAAGGGCATCGTGAATAATTCCAATGATAGGGATTCACTGACATTCCTAGTACAGCAAATGCTACCATTCATACAAACGTACTCAATTCAATGAAATTGTTTGATAATAACGGGGGCCTTCTATAGTTTTGCAAATGAGTTATTTCTTGGTTTTGTCTTGAATTCATTTACTTGTAACCACTTCTGAGGCAAAGTTAGCACCACCAGACATTTTAATAACCTCATAACCTTATTCCACAAATACAGTATGATAACTGTATTCCCACATTAATCTACTCTTAACCACTTGTAAGACCGTATTACAATTAGACAAATCAATAACCTCATGACACTAATAACCACATTTGAGACATTTAACAATTAGTTCCATGATTAGTCAAGCACATTTCGATAATTGTCTACAAAATCAAAGTAACCATTTTAAGGCAAAGTGGTTACCATATTTACACTAGTAGTTAAAACCATGCGTGATAGGTGGACACAGGTAGGAGAAATCCAAACTGTGAGTTGATCACTAAAGAAAAATCACCTATGCTTTTTGAATATTTATAATAAAGCAAAGAGTTTAATTGGTATTTCCTCCCTCCAAGTCCCAAGTACTAACCAACATTAGGCACATCCACCTGAAAAGACCCTACTGTTTCTTAACGACAAACCATAAGAAAACTAATCACCAACTGGCACATTCAAGATATATTATATTTCAATATTTTCTAGTAACTATCAACATCTGTTACCAACTCACCATGAGTCTATATCGAGGTTCAAATATATTGAGCGGAAACCTTTGACATGGTATGACAACATCCATGACAAAAAGGGGGAGTAAATCAACACCAGTGTTGGTTAAGCCATCCTGCTCTTGCTTCCTTTCAGCATATTCCTCAGGAAAGTTCTTTTGTATGATGTTCTTCAGTGTCACACTGAAACAATTGACAAGATATATTAGTAAAGAGTAAATGAAATTTGTTAGAATTTTTATGTGACCAAAATATTGGAAGATTAAACTGACTAACACATACTAATAAGCCCAGAAGAATGCAAGTTATAGGTACCAAAGAGCTTCACTAATAACCAGAATGGTGTTCAAATCACGCATTTTTTTTGTCCTTTAAATTTGGGGGCAAACATTGTCTCAATTTCATTAAGTAACTTCCTACTGCAATGTGTTTGGCTGGCTTTCAACCTACTATAGTTATAACAGTGACTAACTATCCCACTATAAACTACAAGAAAAATAAAGTAACCCAAATCTTTCATGAAGTTTCCATATAACATTAGGGCATTGTAGAGACTGCAGACAACTCACCTGATGGAACATGTTCTGGGACTAATAAACAGAACTGTCCTGCACAATGGGCATCTGTTTCCTAACACATCAGGACAAAAATCAACACGGCACAGAATATATCAATCACCGTAGAAAATATAATCAACAGAAGATATCACTAACCACGATCCATTGACTGAAATAGACATGAACGACAAAAAGAATGTCCACAAGGGGTTGTGACAGGTTCGTACAATAACTTCAGGCAGAGAGTGCAATCAAAATCATCATTACGCTCAGGCTGTCCATGTGTACTCATCCCTGTTGAACTAGATGAAACTCTTTCTAAATTTTGAAGAGATTCCCGAAGAGATTTACTACATGATATTGAAAGAAATGAAAAATAAAAAAATTTGTCACTTGTGATATAGTACGATAAATGACTATTGCAAAAGCTCTATATTTAGATATTCCATATAAATTTAGAAAACAGGTTTACACAACAGAAATACACACATATATAAAAGAAGGCAAGACTTGCAAATGTGTAATACCTAAAAGGATCAACTTGAAGGCCTGAAAGAATAACATCCCGGGCCTTTTCGTATTTCTCTAACTGTGAATTTAATACAATATCATATCAAGTTACATTCAAAATGAACATCATAACATAACATAGAAGTAGGGAAGAGAGACATATGTTAGGACTTGAGAAAACGATATGAAATTGACCATGGGCAAACACACACAAGTTGACATAACTTAGTGTTTTGTATAGAAACTTAGAAATCGTAAAGCACATACACAATAGAAGTCACTTATGGTATCTGGCTTTATACAAACTATGTCAGTTCCACTTCCGCACCTCCAAAGTTTAAACTCAGATCAATGAATCATAATAATAACGACTCTAATTAAAGTTGTCTACATAAACCATAGAAGACCCAGAACTTAACAAAAGTACATTTATAAATGTATAAAAATGTAAATAGGCATCTTTAGAATCAAAGTCGCCCAGTTTATTTGGTTTATTTGAAGAAAAACCCAAATAATTTGAATTACTTTCTTTCTGGTAGGTTTCTGAAAGAATTAACCGCATACTGTAAAGGTTCCTTCTATCTCAAAGAATTTCCCAGAATCACAGGCTATAAGTTATAACCAAAAACATTTGGGAATGTCCCTTGTTCATTTTATTCACCATAATATTAGCATGTCCATCTCTACACTTGCCCTTCACTTGAGTTCCCCATGAAGTAGGTACAGTCAAAAGGTGGGAGAACACTCCTGAACCCTAACATGTGTTAAAACACCAACGCATAGGAAGGAAAAACAATTATAGGATAATATACTTCATTTAAAAACATCAGGGGCTACCCCAACAAGTTCAAAAGAGATTATATGGCAATGCAGCATAAGAGGCTTACCAGGAGAAGAGCATTGGCCTTTAAAAGATATGGTTTTGCTGCATTACTTTGGAGTTCAACAAGCTTCTCAGCATCCTTCAAAGCCAACTGGAAATGGTTGTCACGAATCAGCTTAATATGAGCATATCAATTTATAAATACTATCATATATCCACTCGATAAACATTATGCAAAATAGACATACTTCAGCAAGTGTTGTGGGTTCAAGTCCACTCAAAGGCCTACATTCTGAAGATGATGGTGTTCTGCGCATGAAATATTGGCTAATCCTGATTGAAAATATCATGATTGCCATGAGACCACTGAACTATAAGAAACTGAAGCAAAATTATTTGGAAGATGATCAAGCAACTATGTTTGTAAATGAGCAATTCAAAACAAAATTGTTACACAGTGCTTAACCTAATATAAGCTGCACTTCGATTGCTGAGGATGATTGGATCACCTGATTTGATGTTATTGGCTCTTGAGTAATAATTGATTGCCTGAAATAATGGCGAATGCAACATAGTAAAGACATTGTATAAGCATCAAATTCATTGAGTGTGAAATACTTCCACAACATCCCTTTATTATGTTATGCAATAAGGCTAGTAATGAATGAGAATTGCATCTTTGTCCAAATTTGAGGAGTGTTTTTCAGAAATAAAGAATTTATGAAGTGGGAAAACATAAAGAACGCCCAAAAAGAGGAAAAGACTTAAGCATGACATTTGATGTTTCTCAAGAAAAGCATGAAGAAAAAGCCGTGAATTGACTGTTTGTCACGATAATGGACTAATTATATTATATTAAGCAGGGTTTGTTGCCAACACCAACTCAATTAACTGCCATCTAACAAGCCAGCAGACATGAGAATCAAACTCCAGAAAAGTGCTTACTGAAACCATGTAATATGTGCAGTCGGAGAATATCAATGAAAACCCCCCACCCAACTCACCCTAAAAAGAGTGTATATATTAGCAAACGAACCTCTTCCAATCTGTTCCCTCGAAACGCAGCATTGCCATTCTGCACAAGCTCGTACACGTAATGTAGTGTGTCCCATGACAAATCTTCTGATTTATTTTCCTGCAACCCAGCCAAAGTTCAGAGGTCACAATCAAACTTATAAGAGAGGAGCTACCAAATGCTCAAATGAGCCTATGGTCCTAGTTAGATGAATTTCTCCACAAGAATTCACAGAAGAGATAAAACAATGAAAATGAACTAAGTTTCGCTTATGAGTTAAAATCAACTTATGCACTCCGAATTCTCCCATTTAACTTCTTCAAAAAATAACAGAAATCATAAGTCGATGTCCTCTTATTCATTTTAGCTTCTTATTTTCTACTCCTACAAGTGCTAAACCTAAACAGGTCAATATCAAACAAAGAAGACAAAAAAATCTCATCTGATTATCAGAAAGTTATATTCAAAACACTGTGATTGCCAACACCAAGAGTGCGAGGAAGGAACCGATGTTTTTGAAAACAGAAAATTAAGTACGTTAATAAAACCGAATTTAGATACATAAATGGTTAAAAGAATAAAAACCGAAACACATTTAAAGTGTCTTTTCCTGTCCTCGGATTCACCACCTGAGAGTTAAGAGTTAAAGGGAAAAAAGTAAATCGAGGAAACAAGAGGACTTGTCTTTTGGCATGTCCTTCGCAGCTAGTGGACACGAAAAGAGGAAAGAGGCAAACAAAAGAAACAAGTCGGAAGAAAAAAAAGCTGTGCACAGCTACACAGTGAAGTAAAAACAAGCAAACGAAACGGAAAAAAAAAATCAGCAAGCAAAATAAAAAATCACGAATCCTCCACTCGAGTTCAATCGAATTCCAAAAATCACGAACACTAAAAGGAAAAGACACGCACGCAGACATTGATGGAAGGACATTCGTAAAACGTGACCTAAAAGTGAAAAGAGCGAAAAGGAGAAGTGATCGCGGAGAAGCAATGCGCGTGTGAGAGAAGAGGAACTGACCAAAACGTAGTCGTCGACGTCGCGGAGGATTTGGTCGAGGGAAGAGGAAGAAGGGGAAAGAGAAGAAGCCATAGAGAGAGCGTTAGAGAAGAGAAGAGAAGAGAGTGAGAAATGGAAAACTGATGTTATGTTTATGTGTTATGTAATGATATGATGATGATGATTAGGATTTGGGTAGTTAGGGGCATCGTGTTCGTGCGTGGCTCCTTCGTTGCATACACGGACCAAAATCCACTACGTCTACTAGTGTTGGTGGGAAGAAGCGGGCAATTGAAAGTTGAAAATGAGAGAAGAAAACCAATGCGGATAGATAGGGTCGTTTGGTTTGTGTCAGAAGGGTTTGGCTTTCAAAATTAAAGTTATACGTGGAAATATATATACCCCGTGTGATGTGTGGAGATTGTGGGTGTGTTGGGACCTTCTGTTTGGACCTCAATGGAAGGAGTGGCGCACCCAAGCCATTCAATTTTTATGCATAGTTTCTATCACTTTGACCCACGCCTCTATTTTACATCATCTGTAAAATTCATTTACTTCCATATATATTTATTTCATCTTTCAAACCTTGCGTAAATTTATTTACACCAAAAACATTTCCTAATTAAAAATTTGAGGTGGTTGACTATCTCATTTCCTTTCAACAGTTACTGACTAAATAAATAATCAGTGGTGTGAGTCAGAGAGGCCTTGGGGTGAAAATAAATTATTTTTTCTAATAAAATATTTTTCTTTTATTTTTTTTATTCTTAGTGTAGTATCTCTAGAGTATATCTATATTTGTATAACTATTTTATGTCTAACATATAAATAAAATTGACATTTTTAACTTACTTTTGAAATATCATTGAAAAACTTAAATCATTAATGATATTAGTATATACTCTAATGAAATACATTGAATTCTTTTATACAAAGGTAACTATGGTTAAATGCATTGAGAATGGATAAGAATTTGTGCGCGAGTGAGTCGGAAAGAGAGTGAGCGTTCACGACACGCCATTTAGTTGAAGATTTTAATCATATTTTGATTAGGTTAGTTTGAATAATAAATTCTGAAAAACGAATATTTAATTCTAAAATTGTCTTAATTCTTATTATTATATTCAATTTTTTAGATCTCAATTTTACCTATCAAAAAATTTAACTTTTCATTTTAAAAGTCTTAAACATTGCTTATTTTTTTATCAACTATATCCATTATGAATAATAAACTTAAGAAACTTTTAATTGAGATGAGTTAAGTTGTTTAGAAATTTAAAACGTTAAATTTAAAAAAATTTAATAAAAAAAATAAATTAATGTATTTTTAAAGTTGAGAGAGACTTGAGTGGAGAAAAATTAATTTCAATTTAATTGAAAATTAAGGGATAAAATCATGTTGAAATTTAAAATATAATAAATTATGTTAAAATGAAATGTAAGTTAGTATTTAAAATAAAAAAATTATAAAATTATATTATAATAAAATAAGTATGGCAAAAAATTAGTTTAAATAAATTGAGAATGAATTATCACTTTAAATAAAAATATGATTATTATTATTATGAAATGTAATTTATTATTTAAAATTAAAAAAATATTAAATTAAAATAGTTTTATATAAAATAAATTAAGTAATAATTTAAATTAGTGAAGTTATATTAAATTAATATTTAGTTATTTAAAAGCAAAAAATAGTGTTAAAGAGAAAATTATTCTTATAATTTAACATATAACTCTACGTAAATCATTACAAATCACTTTATATTTAAACAACTTTAACATTCACAAATCACTTCATCCACATCACCCCAAGCAAAACAATAAATATATAATTACAATTCTTTAAATTATTTTAAACAAAAATGCAAAATGTTTTATATTTCATATAGTATTTTTTTTATTTCATTCCAATAAGTTTCGGATACCATAATTAATTACCATAAGACTATTTCGGTCTAATCAGTAGTTATGAACTGAAATTCCATATTTGTATTAAATGTTCTTACTTGAGTATTTGATTGTATTGCCACCTGCACCAATTGTAAAGATACACGTGATATACCAAGAAAAATTAGAGGTTTGATTTCCAATTTAAGTTGAATAAAAATGAGAGTGAAAATTGGAATGGGTGAAATTTGAGTGGAACACGATTAAGAAAAAAATCGTAGTATTTTGTGGATGAGAAGGATACAGCGCAAGCCGTGTTTTATGCTCTTTGACTTTGGAAATTGGAACGGCAACCGTCGAAGGTGAGAGAAGCATTGTGACAAATCCGACAGCGTTTACCAAAGTCAGAACAAGAAACTTTTCTTCTCCCAAAAAAAACAAGAAACAATTAAAAAGACAACTTCATTTTCCTCTATTTGCACGACGAATCATGATTTCACAATCACTGATACCTTTTCCAGGTTCTTGTTTGTTTCGTAATATCCTCCTTCCCTGAAAAATTGGCTGTGCCAACACTTTCCAATCCCAATATTCAATGTTTAAAGGTCTTGTTCGTTTAGGTTTAGATGGAATGGAACACTTGATACAATAACAACATTTGTTACAACTAAAGGCACACGTTTCACATAATAATCTTATTTATTCATGTGTTATAGGAAATAATATATGTACTCAACATGTCCCAGATCATCTCCGCTGCCCGGTCCGAGATCATCTTAGGACAGTAGAGATCTTCTAGTATCTACACTATATTGGCTTAGACTTTGCAAAATTTAAGATAAATGGTAATCAACAAAGGTTAACAGTTAAAACACGTTAACATATCATTAAACAAGTTAATAAAGGAGATTATTTATGTGAATGTTAGCATATCATTAAACAATGTGAGTGAAGTCTATAAATGTAATATCAATAACATTGTTCACAAAATAAATTAATTATATTCATTATTACATTATTTATTATGTGTTGATGTACACCCTTGAGAACATTGGAATACTTTTTTTATAAGCATACTCCCTCTCCCTTTAGAGTAATACCTAAATCTTGAAATATAAACTTAAGTATCAAAATGTTTTTTGTAAATACATTTATCTGAGAATGAAACAATACCTAAATCTTAAAACATATTGACTTGAAGGTTGAAGAATGTGTGTGTAAATATATATATATATATATATATATATATATATATATATATATATATATATATATATATATATATATATATATATATCGTTTAAAAAATCATTTTTCTAACGTTGAACAACTCAATTAGAAATAAAGGTGGCAAATTTGGTCCAACCCGTTACTATCCCATGAAGACAGTTTGGTCGAGTCAGCCCCTTAACATAGAATGAGCCAAAAAATAACTCGTCTCGCCTCGGACGAGCTGACAAGCCATCTTGCCCATTTTTCTTTATGCCAAACATTGCAATGAAACATGGGAACACACTGTAGATACATTGACATAAACCTAATCTTGTTAAGCATAACAATAGTCGGAGGGTTAAGATAGGCACCTTTGTAACTAAAGATCTGGATTAGATGTAATCCTAGAAGTGTAATTGAGTGAGATTGGATCTCATTCATCTTTTGGCCTCCTCACCTCGAATCCAATGTTTTATCTTTCTACAAGATCCTTATATACGAAGGTTTCAAGAGAGGATAAATTGTTGTTAGCATATGTGTTGGAAGTTCCACATCGACTAGAGATAAGGCCAAATTATAATATATAAGTGAGGTGCAAACCTCACCTTACAAGCCGGTTTTGTGGGGTTGAGTTAGGCTTAAACCCACTTTCTAATATGGTATCAGAGCCATGGTTAGAGCCTATCCTAGCGAGTTCTAAGTGGGCATTCTATTCTTCTATTCCACCCGCTATCGGGCCATTATCGGACCACCCAATTTCTACTATCACGCACGAGATGTCTATACCTCGGCATAAAGGGGATGTGTTGGAAGTTCCACATCGACTAAAGATAAGGCCAAATTATAATATATAAGTGAGGTGCAATCCTCACCTTACAAGCCGGTTTTGTGGGGTTGAGTTAGGCTTAAACCCACTTTCTAATAATATGAGGTGATCGATCACCACACTCCAAAACTAAGACCAATAAAGGTGGTGGTGGTTTTTGAAAGAATTTGAAGTGTCCCTCGTGCAATATCAAGTAACTGATCATCAATGACAATAAGTTTTAGTCTTAGAATGTTTTAGCAACAATAAAACCATTACAGAATCATGACGTGTATTTAGGGTGTAGAGAACAACCCCTAACATGGGAACAACAAAATGTAGCTAATACAGGTCACATGTTAACTCGTAGCCAATGAACTAACGGACCAAACAGGTCGAATTAATATGGTCTCACGAGTCAAAAATCTAACTCAACTCACCTATTTTTCAATGAGTTAACAATCCGACTTTTCGAGCATAACCTATTTTGTCACAAATACTCATAACAATTCTTAATGAAATTAAATTAACTTATTCAAAATTAACAAACTTTAGACTTTGATTTCTAGTAACAACTAAAAATTTATTCAATCATGTAAATATCTTTGCCCTTGAACTCAATTATTTACTAAAATTCACATTTACTACAACTTTTAGGTTACTTCACATTCAAATAAAGTCATGAGTTTATTACATCTATTACTCATTCATGTGGATTATTATGTTATAATTTAATGGTTCCATTTGTTTATAAGAATCCTTAAGAAATAAAAATACAGGTTTAGTTAATAACTTGATTTCTATATTTATATTTTTATTTGTTTTGTTCTTTATAATTTTTTTAATCAATTGAATCTTTATATCTTTTAAGTAAACTTATTAGGGTTAAATATGTTTTTAGTCCCTAAACTATTGGCCGTTTCTGGTTTTCGTCCCTCTTCCAAAGTAAGGTACAATTTGGTCCTCATTCTTTAGAAAAACGTTCGTTTTAGTCCTCAAAATTTTGTTTTTAGTCCTCGTTTTAGTCCTCAAAACGTTCGTTTTTTCGACTAAAACGAACGTTTTTTAAAGATTGAGGACTAAATTGTACCTTACTTTGGAAGAGGGACGTAAACCAGAAACGGTGAATAGTTTAGGGACTAAAAACATATTTAACCCAACTTATTATGGTATTTACCATTAAATTGGTGTTAATATTGTTTCAAAAATATCACATGTTAAAAGCTAGTTCATTTTCTATCTTAGAATCCCTTTGATTTTGATACGTGACATCTTCCAAGATAGAAGATGACTTGGATTTTGACATGTGACACCTTTTAAATGATGTTAATGTCAATATAATGAAATGAACCACATTCACTCAGTTAAAAAAATAAGAAGTCAAAAATAGTTGTTGCACTAATCATAAATGTATATCCAAATATATTTTTCCTATTTTCAACATCATTAGCATAATCATGTACAATTTATAAGATTATTTTTCTTCTATTTATTTTATAAAACAATCCAAATTACAAGTGTCTTTTAAATAATGCATAATTCGGTTTTATTTATTGTAGATGAAGTTCTTTTGGATTTGTTATAAACTAAATCACTTACTCACACTATACATGATGTGTGGTATTATTGTAGTGGCATTTTGAGGAGTCAACCATATGCTTATATGTTGTCTTATTTACTCCTTTTTCCATTGCCATCCTTTTCAATTTTCTTCAAATAATCATGAGGTTAAGATTATAATAATTAGTAAAATGAATAAATGAGACTGTAGTTCAGTTATCGAAAGCAACCGATTGATAAGCGAGAGGATTCAAGTTCGATTTTTCACAAAAGTAACTATTCATTTGTAAAATTTTTGCTAATTCGCTAGGCAAGTGAAACTCTTGTTAGACAAAAAGATTTTTTTCTTTTAAAATTCAGTAAGTTCATGTGATGCAATTTCACTAATGAGAGTAGGGATTCATTAGGCAAGAAAAGTTACAAAGAACTTGTCGAACAAGTGCGATGATTTAAAAAAAACAACAACAAAAACATGATTATTGGAGATTAGGGTAAAGTTGGATTTGGTCCATCAAATTTAAAGTAGCTATTGACCATATTTTTGCTTATAAATAGAATTAGGGTCAAGTCAAATTCTACCACTAAAGAATGTGTTAGAGGAGTAAGGAAAACAGAAGCAAACACATATAAATGAAAATGAAAAGGAGAAAAAGTAAGGAAGAAGGTGTAACTTGTAAAAGATAAGGAAACTAATTAGGTTTTAATTTTATATCATTAGTATTGATAATATGATTTTAGACGAATTTGATAATAAAAATATAGTTTATTCTAAAGTGATGAAGGTGTGAGTTTATATAAAGGTTATACTTATTCTAATAATTATTTGGTTTAATAGGTTCGGAGGTCCCTATATTTGCGGGTTCGTTTCAATTGGGTCCTTCAATTTTGGAAGTGATCAATTGGATCTCTAATTTAACAAAATTGAGTCAATAATACCCTTTCCGTTAAATGCAATGGACGGCGTTAACTTCTTAAACAGGTGGCATGCTGAGGCATCGTTCTATTTGCACCTGGCACAATTTGAGCTTAATACGTGTATTTGCACCTGGCGCAGGAGAAGAAGACCGACCCTCTTCTGTGGTAAATTCAGGTCAGTGCCGCCTCAACTCCACCGGCGTCTCCCTCCCTTCCGCCGACCTCGCACACCGTCTCGTCTCCTACATCTGCTTCAACAACCACGTCCCCCTCGCCTGGAAGCTTCTCGAGAAAGCCATGGCCGTCAGAATCCTCCCTCCCTTGCTCGCCCTCTCCCTCCTCTCCACTTGCGTACTCCCCCACCGCCACCTCCACCCCGCCGCCTACGCCCTCTACATCGATCTCCTCAACCGCCACGCCTTCTCCCTCTCGTCCAGGAATGGATCTATGAAGGATGTACTGAAAGAACAAACCTTGTCCCAGGAAGGTTCAGGATCAAACAATTTGGCGAATTTTGAAGGCGAGAGGTGACCGTCCTGGTGCGGCTGTTGATGGTTAACGGATTTATCCTCTTTCATGGTGGAAGAAGAAGCAACGAATAAGAATAAAAAACAAAGAGTAATCGGAAGTGAAAAACTTCACACAGAATTTGAGATTTCGACAACGCTAGAGGGTGAAAAAAGAAAATTAGGGTTTAGGATTAGAAAGGAAAAGGGAATCTGAATGCAAATTAAAAATTGCAGAAATTGGTTGTTAATGTTGCATCTGGCATTTCATCTACATTAACATCAGGGATCTCAAAGGGTAATTGTTGCATTGACCTTTTTAATTAATGGATAGAATATAGAACTATAATCTCTGTTCAAGGAATGAAATATGGAAGCAATTACGCAGAGGAAAGTGCAAGAATCTCAGATACTGGTTGCGGAGAAGGAGGAAATGATGAGGAACTTGGAGCACCGAGAAACTGAGTTCATGAGGATTCAGAGACGTAAAATTGGAATTGACGATTTCGAGCAATTGACGGTGATTGGGAAAGGTGCTTTTGGTGAGGTATGCAAAATATAATCTGCATAAACATTTGGTTCCTTCTGAAGGTGTGGTCACTGATACCTTTGAGAAAATATAGATGAGGTTATGTCGTGCTAAAAGTACGGGAGAGATTTTTGCCATGTTTTAACGCAAAATCTATCTCTTTTTCCCCTAAAATCTCAACAATTAAATAAGAGATTACTTCTATCTCTTTTTCCCCTAAAATCTCAACAATTAAATAAGAGATTACTTTTCTGCTGTGCCACGTATTAGTTCAAACTGTGCCACATGGAAATAAAAAAGATGTTCAGCATGCCACATGTTTAAGAAGTTAACGCCGTCCATTGCATTTAACGGAAAGGGTATTATTAACTCAATTTTGTTAAATTAGGGACCCAATTGATCACTTTCAAAATTAAAAGATCCAATTGAAACGAACCCGCAAATATAGGGACCTCCGAACCTATTAAACCTAATTATTTTAACATATTTAAAGAAAACATAAACTACTTTAAATCCTTAAAACTTTTAACAAAAATTAATGATATTACACGCTTAAATCATGAAATTATTGTTAATAATGAAAAATGGATTACATGAAGTATTTCTAATCAGATAAATATGTATATTTATTTTATAAATATATATTGATAAACTTGGAAGCAGTTAATTAAGGTAAAAAATAATAATTTAATAATTGAAAAAACATTAATAAGTTAAAAAGTGTTCATAAACTATTTTAATGTCTATTATTTTTTATTGTTATGATCAGTATTTTCGTATCTATCATAGCAAACATTAATTTATTGATAAGATCAAACAGATTAAGTTTATGGGATAAAGTAACTTCTAACCTAATATGATATAAACTTTAATGAGCCTAATAAAAGAAAATAGAAAATGATGCATGGATGGGACCATATGTGGATGTTATATGCTTTATGGATCAAATGTGTATATCCATTTGTTTTTTGTTAATATTGAACCATGTTCATTTCATACTGTCCACAAATTTTCTCTAAGTTTGGCTGATTTGGTGGATACGATAATCTAACATTTTCTTGAAAAAGGGGGAAATTAATTACTGTATTTATCATGACCAACAACCTGATAATAGCATTGCTTTGCTCATGATGATATAAGGGTTTTTATTTTAAAATTATTGATGTTTTAGAATTTAAAATCTTAACTTTTTCTTTTCTCAAATATACTCGTATTTAATATTGTGTCTTCTTCATATATCTATATATTTAAGGCCTTTTTCTATTTCTAACAGTTATTTAGAATTTTTAAAGTCTAATTATCATTATTAATGATGTATTGAATAAAGATTGTTTAGTCCAAATTTCCATTCATTAAATATTTGTTAATTAATGTGCATTATATAGCATATAAAAAATATGATATGGAAATAATAGTATGTAACATATGATAGTAGAAACTAATATTATGCATATCTTTGGTTTTGAAAAGAATAACTACGAAATATTTGTATCACATTTTCCTACTTATTAGTTAAAAAAATTAAGTATTTTTACATTTTAAGAGATTAAATAATACCTTATTATAAATTTATTCATTTTATAGAATAATATCATGAAAAATATTCATTTTGAAATATAGTTTTATCAATTATTACTTGAAGGAAATTAAAAAGAAAAGTTTTAAATAAAAGCACAACTCTTATTAATAAAGGTTCTATTTTCCCTTACCAATATTGCTCTAACAATAACGGTCAAAAGCATTTTAAAATAGTACAGAAGAGCATGGATTAAAATTTCAAAAGTAGTTTTACCAATAAAACCTTAGAAAATACTTGGTTTATGTATGAAAAGGAAAGAATCCCCAACTTTGTGAGGTTACTACTGTCTTTTCGTAGTCTTGGAAAGAAAGAAAAATAGAGAGAAAAGGAAAACAGTTAGAAATAAAAAGTTGTGCTTAGAACATGATCATGCAAGCTAATTGGAATATTGTCTCACGCAACTATGTAAAGAGACATTTTCAATCTCATTCCAAAAGGTCTCGAATGCACAAAAATTTAAATCATTTACATTTTTTTTTCTCAAAATTTTGATTAGCAGAGCAAATAAAATTTGTTTCTTCCCACTACTACTAAACATACTGGTTGAAAAGGAGGCATTGTTTTCCGAAACAAATATATGTTTTCTTCTTTTTCAAACTTTTTTTTTTATATATTTCCTCTCATTAACACGATTAGTTTCTAATAAAGAACATTTCAGTTTTATGTGCTGAGAGTTACTAATCCCTAGCATGTTAATTAATAACATTTTTGTTTAATTCTAGGAAAATTTGCATCCTATATTACGAAAATAGGCAAATTATTTTCAAAAGACGAAAATGGAGAAGTCGTGGAGGGTCCAAACGACTTCTAATGAAGAAGTCGTGCCCCCTGCAACACTTCACACTGTTCATCTGACCAGTGTTGAAATCGTGCACCCCAAAAACGACTTCATGATGTTGTAATCGATTATCAAACACTGTAATCGATTACAACATGCTGAAGTTGTGTCCCCCTGCATGACTTCCCCTTTGTAGGCAAAATTGACAGTGGTAATCAATTACACCCTTCTTGTAATCGATTACCAGGAGGTTCAGTGTGGATAAACTTTCTGGTAATCGATTACAATAATGTTGTAATTGATTACCAGAGTGTTCAGTAGGCAAAAACTCCCTGGTAAGCGATTACAACCTTGTTGTAATCGATTACTAGAGTGTTTGGGTGTTGAATGACATTTTTATTTTGTATACATTTTTCTTTTGTAGTTTGTGTTAGAGAAAAAAAAATTGTCATTATAATTTAATGAATGAAGAAAAACTTAATAAAAAAATAAAACAAAATTTATATGAAATATTAATAAGAAATATTATTAATTATTGATTGGATTACAAAATGGTAAGATTAATAAATAACTACTGACGAAATGGACAATTTCTCCTATGATGACCTTCGTTGCGGCAGTAAGAGCATTTTTTCGGCTTATATGGAGTGGATTGATCCATCTCATTACGAATCCTATTTGTAGATGGTCTTCTGGATGCCTTGCGTCGCATTTGAGGATCTGGTATGAAGTTTGGATTTGCATACGTAAACCAATAATCTTCATTTTGGATTGGGTGAAATTGTACTTCGTATGCCTTGGATACAGGATACATTGTGATGTTTTTTTTTATTGAGTAATTTTTTTTGTTGTAAAAAGTAAAATTTGTTGAGAGATGTTTTAGTAGATGTAAAAAAATTATTTATGTACTATTTAGATGTATGTAAATACCTGTATATATTTTTATATTTATTTCCTATTTATAAACTTAATTTATTGAATTTTTATGGAATTTAAAAACTAATTTTAGTAATTTAAAATGATTTATAAAATAAAAAATGAAAAAAGTGAAGTTGTAGGAGTGTACGACTTCACCAATTAAAGTCGTGTACCCCCACAATTTTACTTTTTTCATTTGTTTTTATTTAAATCATTTTTATTTACATAAATTAGTTTTTTATCTAATAAAATTCGAAAAAAATCCAAAAAAAATATCAAATAATTATAAAAAAATTCATTTCAATAAAAACAAATTTATTACAACAGGTATAACCTATTATAAACATTTAAAAAAAATAATCTACTACTTCTAATATTAATTAAAGTATTAATTAAAGTTTTGTATATGTACTTTTGACTTTGCTTTATAGATTTCCTATTCATTATGCATGTCTTCCTATTCACTATGCATGCATCTTTTCATGTCTGCACCATTATTGATTCCTTCACCCTGCACCACTTATTTTTTATTCCTGTTGTGCATCCCATCTTTTCAACCATGTGAAAGTAGGTATGTGCATCAATGCTTCGTTAATAAATTGATGGAGGGAACCTCAGAAGCATTGTATTCTCATTCTGTTTTGTTCTTGCCATCACAAAACACTTTAGTTATATTCATTTGTTTTTCATTGAAGTGGGAAAAAAATATTCCTAATGGCTTTCGGACGTCAACTTCCTGTCGATATGTCCCTTCTATGTCTTCAAGACAAACATATTGTCAAGGCAATTTGGGAAGGCACTGAAAGAGTACTTCGACAATGAAGGCATGCAATCTAGATAGTAAAACATGTCGACCAACTCGATCAAAGTGTCATGAATATACTAGAAGCAGCAGGGTTTAGCCATATTTTGAAAGTTTCAAATATGGAAATAAATCACTTACCAGTGACTGCTTTGGTTGAGAGGTGGAGAATGGAGACTCATACTTTACACTTGCCTCTTGGGGAAACTACTATAACATTGGAAGACGTTGCATTGAAACTCGGGCTTCCGATTGAAGGTCATGCTATCATTGGCATCAGTAGTGGTCCTCTAACATTTTTTTGTCAACAACTACTAGGAGATGTTCCTCCGGAGAACAATGTTAGAGGCAACATAATTAAATTGTCTTGGCTGAATAATACATTTCGCCAATTGTCTCATGATGCCACATAAGAGGTTATTCAACAATACGCTAGAGCATATATGTTGATGATAATTGGCAGCATAATCATGCCAGATACATCTGCAAGTATGGTTCATTGATGCATCTGCCCCTTTTAGCTGACTTGCAGAACGTCTCAAACTATAGTTGGGCATCTGTAGTGCTTTCGTCCTTGTACCGTGCCCTCGATCATGGTACAAGGTTGGATCAAGACAATATCAGAGGCTGCATGATATTGTTATAATGTTGGGCATGAGAAAGAATAACATGTATTTCTCCACAAATACATGAAGTCACTCAGGAAAACATTTTTGCCGGTGCTGCTTTTTCGTTGGCGAAAAGATGGTGTTGAACAACGCAGTCAATATTCCACGACACCAAAACTATACAACAATTTCGTCAAAAATTGGACGACCTCTCACCTAAACAAGTATTTAACACCTCTTACATACATACGTGTTGTCTTTTGCAATAAATGTATAAATTGTATTCTAAACAATAATTTCAATATTTTAGTTCATATGGACATCGTACAGACGTGATGATATTCGTCAGATCATTCCAGTCGAACTGCCCCCCACTTGTCAGGCAGTTGTGCCTCTAATATACTTCTTTGTTGTAGAATACCAACAATCAGAACGTGTCATGCGTCAATTTGGATTTCGACAAACTGTTCCGCAAACACCAATGAATCTAGATGACGAACATAAACATGATATGAGAGGACACGCAGATTGAAATTGGCAATAACACCATCAATAGTGGATTGCATTATGGAATGACCGTCACAATCGTGTATTTAACGGTATTCCATTCAACATAAATGGTCACTTGCGCGACGAATCCGAGTACATGCAATGGTATATAAGTCATACAATCCGCTATGTTGCTCCTATTGAAGAGTCAACGGATGAAGAGATACAACAATATCTTCATATTTTAATTTATTAAAGGTTGTTTTTTGCTGCTAACCTAACCTAAACATTGTATTCAACATGGATCCTCAACAACATTTTCAACCACAAAGGTCTTCTTCTGACCACCTACACTATCCATATCCATCTCCGTATCCAACCTTCCAACAACACATCCCACCGACATCATCATATCCTCAGGTTGGAAGCTCTTACGGATATTTTCCACCATC
This sequence comes from Vigna umbellata, assembly GCF_029865625.1. Taxonomy (NCBI): domain Eukaryota; kingdom Viridiplantae; phylum Streptophyta; class Magnoliopsida; order Fabales; family Fabaceae; genus Vigna; species Vigna umbellata. Next base: position 171,155 of record NC_142168.1, read on the forward strand.
GACACCGTGCAATGCAGGTCCTTTAACCTTTACTGTAGGTCCTTCAACTTTTAGTGCAAGTCCTTCGTATTATTTTGGAACCTCAACAATGACTTCGTCATCTTCATATCAACACGCTTCTTCATCACAAAACGTTTATCGACTGATCCTAGATTTCCAATACCATGAACAGTCGATTCAAACTCAACACAGTGATGAAGACGAAGACACGCAGACTTCCGCACCACAACAACAATGGCGAGGGCAACGGGAACAAAGAACACCAACTTGTGGGACTGGAGGACATAGATAGATATCAACTTAATTTTTGTATAATTATGTACTTTGTATATTTTTTGTTTAATTATCAAAAAAAATTATGTCATAAATTTTTTTTGTCCTTTTCAACTCATTTTCTATGATTGGACAACACTTAACATTTTGCCACTATAAATACATGCAAACATCTTGTAGTTTTGCACACAACCTCAGAACACAACTTTCTCCTACTTCTTATTTCCTCTATAGTCATATCCAAATTCCCATTCAAGTTGAACTCATTCCAAAGTTCATCCCCTACAAGAAATGAACTCGTACGAGAATGAAATTTTTGGCATGAATGCCACTGACAGAGAAAACCTATATAATTCATACCTTGTTGCCTTATTTCAAGATGGCGAAATTAGGAATGTCGATCATGGGGTCGAATTTATATGTCAGCATCCAAAATTGTTTCGCATCCCATACGATTGCACCCACAAACTCCTTAAGGAAAAAGTTTGCATAGCGTTTGACAAACCAACTAACACAGCCATCAACAAGTTGTACTTCAACCGACCCACAATTAATGCTGATCAAACAATCTCATATGAAGAATTTAAGCTACGATCAGACGAAGATGTTAGACAAATGATAACATGTAAGTCTCAGTTTCCCGTTAACGCAGTCATAGAAATTTATGTTACATGGGTAAGATCTCTAGACCAAATCATGAGTCTTATGAATCCAAGAAATGCATCATGTTCATCTGCGACACCCACAACTGACACCCCGAACTCACCTACAATAATATATTTCGAAGGTCAACTAAAAGGTGCTAGAATCATAGAAAGTTGGTTTGGGTACGGGTTAAAATTTCGATCAGATGCAAAAGTCAACACCTCAATCAATCACAATTCAACATTCAATGAACTCCTAACTCAAATAAGTGAAATTGTCCAGTGTGGAGACAAAAAAGTTGTCACATATTCATGATACAACTTCCATTAAATGGAATAATGACATTGCACAGATAATTGGACGTTGGCAAAAAGCACAAACTATTGACAGATCTGTTAAACGTCCAAACACGTCTCAGTATATTGAACTCTTCGTCCAAACAATAAATATTTGTCCTCCAACTGACGTTGAGCACTACAAGGATCTCAAAGATTGAACTTACAAAGACGAACACGAACAAACAAAAAGAAGATTCATATTTCCAATGTCATAATAATTTCTATTGTGTAACACTTTTTATATTATTTTAAACTGTTTACAACTCTTTAAGACTACAACTTGGATGACTGTAATAATAATATGTTATGTTTCGTAATAACTTTTAAGTTTGTAATGAAGTTCCCCTTTAATATATTTCTAATTAGTGCTATCATTTCTTTTTTATTTGTATATATGTAAATACTAAATATCAATCTAAATTTAGATCCTTACTTTAATATTTGTGTACAAAGATCTTAATTTATATTCTACATCATGCAAAAAATAACAAATATATACATAAAATATATTGTACAATGAATTAAACTAAAACTAAAATAACAAACAAATGTATTTTTAAACCAAAAGGTCCTGGTAATCGAGTTTCTGTAATCCATTACCAGGTCTTTTGGCAATCGATTACAGAAACCCTGTAATCGATTATCAGAGCCTCTTGTAATCGATTACGGAAACTCTATAATCGATTACTAGCGAAACCCTACCCTATAAATTCAACTTTTTCTTTCTCCTCACGAACACCCACTCTTTCCCCTTCGATTTGCAGCTCCTCTCCACCATTACAGCACCTCCCAAACCTCTAAAATCACACATTCTTCTACTCTTTTCACTTCTAAACAACATTTTTGCACTCTCCTTTCAATTCTCTTCAATTTCCACCAATTGAAATCTCAAACGGCAGAATCTTCAAAGAGGTAAAGGGTTAAGGGCTCATCTTCTACAGCTGCAGGACGTTGATGTCGTCAACCTTCACCGATTCAAAGCTCACCCTCACCCTTACCACCACCGTCACCGACTCCAGCACACCAAAATCTGCAGTTTTCGATCCCTGCACTATTGGAAAAGTATTTCTCACTTTTTAGTGACCGTCAAGTCATTGACCCAAAACACCTAGATGAAGAATATTTCAACAGTCACAATTTTGAATTTTTTGACATGCTGAAAAATCTGGGTTTGGATGATTTTGTTTGTGATGTTGCACCCTATTATCCTGATTTAGTACGTATCTTTTATAGCAACCTCAAATTTTCTGATAATGGAACCATGAAAGACTGAGGTAAAAAATGTGAAAATGATTATCAAACCCATCTTATTAGCTACCATAGCCAACCTGCCCTCTCTTGGCTTGAAATTTGAAGGTAAATTAGTTGAGGAATGGAAGGATCAATACAATATGTAGCAAGAGACTTGATTTGTTTTCCTTACAAACCTCGTATGAGTAGAATTCTAATCGGCTCTATGAAAGCTGAGGCTAGAATATTACATTATGTTATATGTTGTGTTTTGTTTCCACGTGTTTCTAACTTTGCACAGGTTACCCAAAAAGATATACTGTTAATGTGGATTATAATGACAGCAAAGCAGATAAACTGGAGCCATCTCATTCGACATAGGATGAAGAAGGCTTTGAGGCCAGATGCTCCTTTACCATATCCATTTTTGGTCACCCGGATCCTACAATATTTTCAAATTGAATTGGATGATGAAATATATGCCCCACGTAATAGGCATTTCACAATATCAAGACAAGTGATAGAATCCTTTGGATTGACCAAAAACGCTGACAACAGATGGGTTCACAAAAATTCTCCTCATCCTCCTCCTCAACGCCATAATCAAGCATCTCCTCAACAACAACAACCACCACCACCCCGTCTTCAACAACAAACTACTTCATTTGATGACGTCATGAAGGGGATCAATGATCTCCGAACATTTGTTGGGGACAACTTCAATACTATAAACGAAAGCATTAATGCAAGATTTCAACAACTGGAGCTGAACATGGGTGCCCGCTTAGATACAATTGATGCTCGAGTTGAGCTTGTAGAGCACGACATTGACTATCTGCATCGTCATTTTGGTCTACATGGTGGATCATCTTCCTAGATACATTTCAATTTTATTGTACTTTCGATTTTTTATTTTTAGCTTTTTGCTTTTGTAATGCACTTTGAATTCAATAAAATAGTTCAAATTTCATTTATGAGTTTGCCTTATTCTTTTACTTTGTTGTATTTACATTAAAAACATTACTCTTCCTACACATAACAATACATCACAATGTCATCAATAACCATGTGTGCTTACAAATATAAAAATAATTAGGCATAAACAACCTCTAATGATGCTTTACAACAAAATAAAAATGTCATTCAACACTCAAACACTCTAGTAATCGATTACAACAAGGTTGTAATCGCTTACCAAGTTTTTGCCCACTGAACACTCTAGTAATCGATTACAACCTTGTTGTAATCGATTACTAGGAAGTTTATCCATATTGAACCTCCTGGTAATCGATTACAAGAAGGGTGTAATCGATTACCACTGTCAATTTTGCCTACAAAGGTGAAGTCGTGCAAGGGACACGACTTCAGCACGTTGTAATCTATTACAGTGCTTGGTAATTGATTACAACACCATGAAGTCATTTTTGGGGTGCACGACTTCAACACTGGTCAGATGAACAATGTGAAGTCGTGCAAGGGGGCACAACTTCTTCATTAGAAGTCGTTTGGGCCCCCCACGACTTTTCTTTCGGTCAAAATTTGTCCATTTTCGTAATATGGCACACAAATTTGCCTAGTTTAGTACAAAAGCCAATTTATTAAGATTTTGGTCTTTGTTTCTGTTCTCGTTTTTCAAGAACTTTGAAAAAAATTTGGCAAGCAAACCTAGATTTTTACTATTTGAATTTTATTTCAAGTTCTTTTAGTCGACTTTTAAGGTAATTACTTTTTTGTTCTTGTTACCTTCTTCTTCCTTTTTTTAGGTTTTTTAATAAAAATAAATTGTCATATGAGTCGTCAAAGACAATTTTTCATCGTCAAAATTAGTTCAAAATTTTGAAGATTTTTTTATTTAATTCTTGCTCAAATATAACATAAGGCAATCACATGTGAATTTTTTATGGCGATGATTTTACCCTGTTATATTATGAACATATGATATGTTAATTCTTTGCTTTTTTCATATGATATGTTAATTCTTTGCTTTTTTTTTTCTCTTCTTATTATGTATCCTTATGGGTAACCTCCAAGACTTCTCATGCCTCTTTTATATGTAAAACTCATCGTGACAACAACCACTATGATGTTTCTTACCTTTACATCCTATTAATTTTTTAATTGACCAAAGAGAAACATCTTTCTCTTGTGCATATTGTTAATTACATAATAGAAATATGTGGTTCATTTATAACAACATCTTCTATCAATAAATTCTAAAATAAAATTTCTAATCTTAATTTTCAAAAACATTAGTTTTCATCTACAAGAAAGATGGGATAATGTTTATAATAACACCTAAAAGTTTGGTTTTGTGAAACCATTCTAAAAATATTTTTCAAAATCATTGTTTTTAAAATCTTTAAAAAATCAGCTCTAAAAACAAATGTTAGAAAAAACATGAAGGTAAGCTAAACCAAGAAAGATGAATTGATTTTGAAATCTTTTTGAAAAGATCGGCTCTTTCTTTAAGTGTTTTAAAAAACTATTCTAATCAAAACAATTGAATATGAATCAAGATTTATAAAAATTAGCAACAACAAAATAAACAAGAAAAAGAAAGAAAAAGATCCTACAAGAATTTATATTTGGTTCATATACCAAGAGACCTAGTCTCAACTATTCAACCTTAAATAATTAGAATCTACTATTTTTATATGTTTAATATAAGTATTCAACAAAAGCAAAACATATACAAGATTAGAAACAACTTTACAATATCAACTCTTGAGTACAATCAAGAGGATATATTCTATAATTGAGTCACACCAAGAGAAGACTATTAACTTTTTGGCAAGTGTACCAATTTGTTATAAGTAGTATATGAATGTTTCAAGTATTATTTCTTACAAGATTTGTGTTTGATTGTCTAATAATTTTTAATTATCAACTTCAACTTGGATAACAATGATGATTAAATTCATTAGTAAGGAAACATATTGTGACAACATTGAAATTTAGAAAATTTGATTAAGACAAAGATGAAGCTTCATTAGAATTGGGTTTCATGAATCACTTATAATAAAACTCTATACAACATATCACTATTTCATTCAAACATTCATCAAGGTATACTAGTTATAATTCTTTAAGAACAAGTTCTAAATATATATGCTAAATTACTAATTCCTTATTCCATTCAACATACAATTTGTAGTAGATTCAAATGTATAGAAATGACCAAGAAGAATTGATACCATTCCTAAAACCAATTCTTTTAGGTGTTCTATCTATGTTCATGTTCAAAGTTACTTTCCGGTAACTAGACACATTAAAATTGCATTATATTTCCATATAACGACATGAAATTTAAGACAGAGCATATGAACGAATAAATATTTTATTGCACAAGAATTTTACATCAAAATGAGTTCACTGCATCCAATCCTAATGAAAAATTAAATTAGCTACTCCTAGTCATCTAGAACATACAAGTTTGATGAAATTTGATGGAAGAACGACATCTTGATGCCACAAAGTAACCTTTGACAATTTCCTTAAGTTTTCTCGTGTTTCCACAACAAGAACTCCCACTATTTCTTTCTTTATTGACTAAATAACAACTCCCAAAATTACACAACTCGTTGAGCGAGTACGTATGATTCGCTAGGCAAGAACTCAATTATTGCACTGTTAATTGATCCCACTCGTTAAGCGAGCCACTCTACTCGACGAGCAAGTGTCCTTCTTCTTAACTGAGTGAACCAGTGGCTGAGTGAGAAGATCTTGACGGATTCTTAATGATGCTTCATTTTCCTGTGCATTGACCTAACATAAACTTACCTAACAACATAACAAAAGAAGAAAATATTATATCTTACACTAGTGCAGTTGAGGGAAACGACAGCGGTTATTTTCGGTTATAGACAGCGGTTCCACAACCGAGACATATACAAACAAGGCAAAAAGAGATAGGCTTTTTGCCTCGGTTGTGAACCGAGGCAAAAAGGGGTAGGATTTTGCCTCGGTTCACAAATAACCGAAGAAGTACAATTTTTCCTTTTTATATATTTTTTTCTCGAAGGACTTTTCGCCTCGGTTACTGAACCGAGGCAGTATCTCTTCCTTTGATTTAAGGTAAATTCCCATTATAGATATCATTATTTAAGATGAACGTTTGCATATTAGGTTCTCAACTATTCTACAACCGGATTGATTGAATTAAAATAAAAGCAATAGTTTGAATTATATGAAAAAAAATGTGCAAATGATGATTACTAACTATTTCATTTTAGAATAAAAGAACTATACAACATAAAAAAAACTATTTCAACATGAATTTTGCTGAAATAAGATCCTTTCAAAATGAACATTGGATATGCTTCCAAAAATCATTAAAAACTTCAATATTGTATTTAAAACACCAAAAGTACTTGTTTCCTATAATATTTAGTAAGTTGAATAGAAGAAAATGATCAACCTCTGCGTGCCAAGCATAAAAGAGAATGTCACCAAATACCTATAACGATGAAAAAATGCTTCCAAACCAAAGGCCTATGGCAAAATGCATGCCAATTCTCGAGCTCTTTAGTTTTCCATCCCAAAACCTTTGACATGATTTTGGAAAAAGGAGTTGTTTCTGAGACTCCAGCCTTGATTAATAATTCTTTTACGAAAGCAATTTTTTTCACTCATCACAAGGAAATGACAATAAACTATTAATGCCAGCACACGAAAAAGAAAACTCTTTGAAACAAACATATTGGTTTCAAGCACTTAAAGTTAATTCAAATCCAAAAATCCCTTTACAACATCAATTACATCTCAGAGTAAATAACAGTAACAAAAAATATTAAACAAACAGGCCAAAAATACCGAATCAAGACGTTCCAAAGAAACAAATTCCCTTTGGGAATTTGATCGAATAGTTGATGGGCATTCCAAATAAAGTTACAAATGCTGTAAAAATTTACCAGTTTGGTGGCCAAATCTTGATTATGAAGCAATACCCAGGTCCTAAAGCCTTGACAGAGATACAAGACTCAAGCCTCCACCGCCATGGACGATCCACCGTACATTGTAGAAGATCCCCGAAATTTACCAATTACAGAAGAATGCAATTTCCGGCGCCACACTTGCCTCCCTCATCCATCGCTTCTCCACTTCCCCCTCCACCATCCACAGCCTCCTTTTCGGCCACGTCACCCACCTTCCCACCACACCCTCCGACGACTCTTCCTCTGTCGTCCCCACCCTCCTCGCCACCGTCACCGACTTCCTCTACTCCCCCTCTTTCCATGAATCCTTCGGCGCTGTCATCCCCTATGCCCTCCACCCTCGCTCCTCCGTCCTTGCGTGGTTCTCCGCTCATCTCAGATCTGCCCTCCGCCCCTCCATGCGCGAGTATGCGTGAGTTCTCCGTCACCTCCTCCCTCTCGTCTCTCTCTCAATTCTCTACCTCAATCGATAACTCAAACCCAAACCTAAAGTCAAATTCCCCTGAACAACCTTATCTCTTCCCTCCCTGTGTCTTCCTCCTGCTAGCTTCCCCTTCCTTCGACAACGCGCCCTTCTCGCACGTGCACACGCACGAGTACCGCGCCTTCCAGTTCTGCACCGAGGCCCAGTGGTTCGAGCCCTGTTCCCTCGACATCGTCAACATCGATCCTGCCTTCCGCGGCCACTATGGTGCTTTCAGCCCGACCTCGAGCCTCTCACACTCGACTGAGAGGGGTGGATGGATTTGTAGAGGGGTTTTATGCTTCGGTTTGATAAATAACCAAGATAGTAGAGAGTATAGGCTTTGGTTTCCATTGAACCGAGACATATAAGTTCGCCTTAATTACAAAAATGTTATCGCGTTTTAATATGCTTCGGTTTTGTGAAAACCGAGGCATATTAAGCGCGTTAAAAGACTATTTTTTTACTAGTGTTAATATGAGGAAAACACATAACTCATGAATAAATACAAATTTGAAAGTATTAATAAGTATGAATAATAAGTATTTTTCACACTATCATAAACTAACGAATACAACTCTTGAACATTCAAGAAAAAATAATTGAAAATACTCTGGCAACTAAAAAAAATAGAAATATGTTACTAGATACATAACAAAAGAAACATAAAGTAATTCAACAAAACATCACAATCTTTTAAAATATTTTTTGAACAATCTTAAAGCACTCTTTTAACAAATGAAAGTAGCTCAAAAAAAATATCAAATAAAGGTTGTAATATTGCTTTTAAAAGTATATAAGATAAAAGAGTGAACCAAATATTCTACTTATATAGTTATGAAAATTAAAAATAGTTTCAAACACATTTAATGGGTGGTCCGATAGTGGTCCAACAACAGGTGGAAACAGAAATGCCCACTTAGAACTCGTTAGGATAGACTATAACCATGACTCTGATACCATATTAGAAAGTGGGTTTAAGCCTAACTTACTTATATATTATAATTTGACCTTATCTCTAGTCGATGTGCAACTTCCAACACAATCCCTTCACGCCGAGACATCTCGTGCGTGATAGTAGAAATTGGGTGGTCCGATAACTGCCCGATAGCGGGTGGAATAGAAGAATAGAATGCCCACATAGAACTCGCTAGAATAGGCTCTAACCAGACTCTGACACCGTATTAAGAGAGGTGAGTTTTTAAGTCATACTTAAATCCACTTTTTAATATGGTATTAAAATATATTGTAACAAATTTTTGAATTCATTATTAAATAACTATAAAATCATGCATAAATTCTTTATATATCATGAGAAAAATGTTAAAAATTAGACTTAAAATAAGTTCAATTTAAAAGATATAAATAAAAGATAATATTTAGTTAATATAGATCAAAAGTGCCAAATTTTGAAATGATGAGTCAAATCTTGATAAATTATTGAGTATCTGAGGTGTAAATTCAGAAAGTGGATGGAAGCTTTTGTCTTTGTACTTGAACTTCGGCTATTCCATGCATATTGTAATGAAGTAATTTAATTCAAATGCACAAAACGGCAAACTGTACGGTGCCCAAAGCCACTTGTTCTTCGTCCTCAGAATATTTCATAGCCGAATTGTATCACTAAGTTTTCTTCAAGTTAGTCTTAATTTTTTCCACTAAATAAAACTCAACAATGATGTGTGCCATTATAGTATTTGATTAGGCCGCAGGGATCTTTATTGTTTGTCTATTGCGTTGAATCGACCTATTTTGAGATCTTAGATGAGTTTCATTTTTGGCCAACATTTGCAATATTCTCTACATTGTTTAATTTTGTTACCACTTTCATGCTCCTAAGTCAAACTAGTTCACCATTAAATACTCATGCAGTTCTAGAAACTTAAATTGCATCCCTTGTGTCAATTTCAATGGGAGAATCTACTATGACCCAGATGAATCGAAGACAAGAATACGATGTCAGACAAATTTGGTTTTGGATTTTCAGGGATTCAAGAACTGAGAAACTCACTCCATTGGAGATTATGCTTCGGTCATTTTTAACCAAACTCGTTGAAAAGTCAAAGTGGTGTTTGGATTTTATGGAACGTGACGTGGAAGTGGATTGAAAGGTCAAACCCAAGTTTGATTGAGAGACATACCATCCAATCTAATATATAATTTGCAAGAAAAAAAACAAATTAAAAGAATGTACGGACAATGAAATTTTTCATAAGGGTTTAATAGGAATCCCCTTTAAATAAATGCGAGAAATACAAGATTTTCAAGATAAACGCCCATTCATCGTATATCTCAATTTTAATATAATACAAATTTAGTGTAAAATTTTTAATTTTATTAATTTTATGTGAATTCTAATAATGATTGAGGTAATTAAACAATTGTTTGATCTTTAATAAGTATTACGTATGTTTATTATAAAAAATAAAATTAAAATGCACAATTATTAAAGATAAAAAAATGTGCTCAATTATATTAATTTTAACAAACTTGAAACAAAACTAATAAAATTAAAGTTATGTATTAAAAATCAAATATAATAATACTTATCTTATTGAATCAATTATTTATCCATTGAAAATATATAAGTATTTGCGTTAAATATGTTAAATATTGCTATTAGTATAAATATATTTAAACAAATCTTTTAATCCACTACTTCTAATATAATCCAGTTATACTTTTGACTAATTTAGTTAAATTAAGCTGATTTTTATTTGACATTTTAATTATATTTATACTTTTAATTTGATTAAGAACAAGTGCAAGAGTTTCAAATTCACTCAATTATATAACAAAACATTGTTTGTTTAATATAGTTAATTCTATTAATGTTGTTTTATAAATATTATGAGAAAATATTACAAGAAAATATTTTATGACACGTGCTTTCTTAAAATCACATTCATTTCAATTGGTTGAAAAACATATTTATGATTTCTATTTTAACATCCGAGTAATTTAAGAATCATTGTTTGTTATAAATATTTCTATTAGTCTTTAAGAATTAAGAAATGTGAAAATATTAATATAAATTTACTTTTATTGTTTAAAGTTAAAATAGTAACAATATTTTATTTTCAATTACTCAATTGGATTATCCCACTCTCTAATGCCCTGCTCCGATTCCTCTTTTCCTCTCTCTCCCTCTTATATATTTTTTTTATTATTTTTTTTAATTTTCTTCCTCCATTCATCATCTCTTTTGCAGAGAATCTAGTAGCACTTCATAATAGTTGAGTGATGAAGAACATTTATGCATGATAGAATTTTCAAACAAATTAAGTTCCTATCAATTTTAAAAAACATTTGTTCTCTTTTTTCGTATGATTTAATTGCTTACTTTTAATAGAACAAATAATTTAAATATGAACATGACTTGGTCATTAATTTTTTTTTTGTCGGGATTGTGATTAATTGAAAAATTATTTAAATATTGTTGGATTTGAAAAATGATTGTTTAAAATATTCTAAATTGAATATTGTTATTAATGAATTAATTTAGTAACTAGATTATGCATATTAATAATATGGTTTACTTAAATAGAGTTTTGAATATAGTTTAGATAAGTTGAGTAAATTTATAATTTTTTTTATGATAAATCATGAATTTGGTGTGAGTATAAATATTAAGTAACAATGGTTGATTTGAATGAATAAAAAATGATGTTTAGACATGGTTTGGATTAATATTTTGAATTGTTTAGAAATTGTATTATTAAAGTAATTTTGAAAATAACTTTGAAACTGATTGATCTTACTCGAGACTGATATTTTTATATTTGCAAGATTTTTTTATATTTGTGTTCAAGTTGAAGATTTTCGCTCAAGTAAAAATAGAACATAGATTTAAACCTTACTCATGATCCTATTTTTCTCAACTGGAAATAAAAATAATGTTACTTTTAATCATATTTTTACTTAAGTGAACATAGCACTGCAACTCAATCTTTATATCTACCTAATTTTTGCGCAAGCGAACATATTTTCACTCTAAGTAAAACAATTATTTGTTTCTTTTTTCTCTTCTATTTTATTTGGTGGATTATATTTGCATGTATATTATAAATGAAAAATAAATATTATTTTGTATATTTAACTTATTCATGTTTTTTTGTTTTAGTGAATTATGTTGTATGAAAATTATTATTGAGAAAAATAAAATTTATATAAATTTATTATCGCATATATGAGATGATATGGAAATTGTTGTTTGATTCATATATTAAGTATGGATACCTATGATCTAAGTAACATATGTAAAGATATCATATGATAATAACTCTAGGGAAGATCACGACATATGTGTGACATGACATATAATGAACTTACCATAATCAATTATTCTTGGATTTATTTGTAAATTCAAACTTTCGACGGGACAAAATGTTATTATATGGTAAAATATACTTAATATAAATATTTCGAAAGACTTTAATTGATATTGTTAAATATATTTTGTCATATAAATCTAAATGTAGTATCTGTAATTTTTGTGTGTTGTGATTAATTGAAATTGAATTGTTTATGAATATTATTAATAAAGTCGTTTTTTTATATCATTATTCCTGTGTTGTTTTATTTTAGGGTTAAATATGTTTTTAGTCCCTAAACTATTGGACATTTTTGGTTTTCGTCCCCTTTTTCAAAGTAAGGTACAATTTGATCTCATTCTTTTCGAAACGTTCGTTTTAATCCTCGGAATTTTGGTTTTAGTCCTTATTTGTTGCTAAATGAGGACCAAATTTTTAAACAGTGTTTAGTTTTCGAGGATTAAAACGAACGTTTCTAAAAGAATGAGGACTAAATTGTACCTTACTTTGAAAGAGGGACGAAAACCAGAAACGGCCAATAGTTTAGGGACTAAAAACATATTTAACACTTTATTTTATAAGATGAGATAACTATACATAAATGTTTTGTTTTATTTTATGAGATGAGATAGCTATACATAAAGTGTAGGGAAAAACGTATAAAATTTTTCTTTTATTTTAATTATTTGTATAAATATTTTTATTTATACATATATTTTGGTATATTTTTAAATTGTATTGTATAATAAGTATTATACATACTCTTTAATGGATTTATAATATAGTTAATAATTTACTTATTAGAATGCTAAAACTTATTTCTTAAATTAAGACCATTAATCTACATAGACAATTTTTTTTAATCAAAATAATAAAAGTCTATTTTTTTTTTTTCACTTTGGAACAAGGGCTGTGCAGGGGTCAAAGTGGCTTCGCACTGTTAGAGAAATGAACAGTTTATATCTACTTGATTACGGGCCTTCGTTATTTCCACCTGCAAACCCATAACGAAAGTTGGCTTAGCATAAAAGACTCAGGCTATTGCTTTCTTCACCCTCACAATTACTGAATGCATCTCTACAATAACTGTACCACCACTTCTCTCGTTGCTTTCGTTATCACCACCGCAAAGAAAGAAAAAGAGAGGGAGAACATGGAAGAGGAAGAAGAGAAAATGTGAAAAAAACTTGTTCTAGAAAACTTTTTTCAAAATACATTTGGGTGTTGCTCCCTCCATCACCACCCCTTCTCCCTCCACCTCCCCAAAAAATTTATAATGACAAAATTATCTTTTAATTTTTAACCATTCTACTTTTAATTTTATTTATTTACCAAACCCTAAATCATCCCTCAATTTCCATAAATGATAAGGAAGGAAATGTTAGATGAGTTAAAAATACAAAATTAAAGTCAATAAGTACATTAAACATAATTTATTACTATAAAAAAAAACTAAGTTAAAATCTATAAATAAAGCATATGGAAAGTGCATTTGTTGTAGAATAAAACTATAAACATGTATACAAAATATGTGTCATCACTAATAGACTAAATCCTTTGAAATCTACCTCTTCCATTTCTTCATCATCCAAGGATCATATTATAGGCACATACAAAGTTGTAGGCAAGATAGACTTAGGTCAAAGACTGAGCAAGAAAGTAGTCATTGCCTTCATTGAGCAACTTCTTGAAGAGCTCTCTCACGGGCTTGCAGTGTTGGTCCAAGTAAAGCATCAACGACACCTAAAGCCACCTTTGTATGACATTCCTAGTCTAGAGAACAAAAACATGAATTTGAGGCTCAAAAGAAGAAAAAAAAGAGAAAATTATGGATCAAGTTGGTAAGACCAATGAGAATGCATGCTTAATCTGAGTGAGGAATAATTGAATAGATGTGAAGGCACAACGTCTTTAGTTTGAATGACCTCTTAACCTTTGTAGAGATTAAAAGGTAAGCATGATTGAGGTTGATTAGTTTTCAAGCATGAAAAAAAGTAGAAGGGTGTTGCATAAAACCAAAAGAAAATCATTTATCTTTTAGAAATCTTTCAAATTCCTTAAAGAAGTGTTGTCATTTGATTCCTTTCCCATGAAGCATTGTTGTTATTGTTTGTAGTTTGAAGATGTGTTCAAAAAATTTTGTTTGCCGACAAATCTTAAGGATTGGTTAAGAGTACTAAAGGAGTTTATCTTAACGTGGTTTGCTTGACCCAATGAGTGATCAATTATAAGGAGTAAGATATAATAATGATTTCAATTAAGCTTAGACGAGTACTGAAGGGGAGATTTATTGAGGGGGATTTGTGATGTTCCCAAGGGCTTATCCATTCTAGAAAAGTTCTTTTACATGGGAAAAACAACATGAAGTGATTTGTCATATACAAAAGAGGTTGGGCATGACATATACGCTTCAAAGTATGACTATCTATTATCATATGTATCCGAAGCATACACTACTAAAGAGAGTTCTTCTTGGAATGAAACTTCAATGCCTTTTATTCTTAGTAAAGTGAGTCGCACAAGTGAACAATGATGTAGGAAGTAATCTAGTTTTGGATTAACTAGATTTATATAATTGCTTACGTGATGTGGCAAGCCACAAACTATGACATGTAAGTTTGAATAACCACTTGTGGAAGGGAATACTTACCAAAATTGTTAAGGAAAAGTTCACAATCTTCTCTTAGCATAATCATCTTTCATCTAATTTGGTTCTTATATGAAGTGTGCTCCCTTTGACTTGTGTTGAAGGTAACAAACTTTGCTTATGTGATACCGACACTTTTACAAAAAACTTAATATGAGTAGGAAGAACAAAGAAAACATAAACTTAGGATATAACTAGGATAGACAAGATAACATAAGGAATGTGAAAGATTTCTTGGTATAAAAATCTTTCTAAAAATTGAAAAAAATATTTTTAAAGTCAATTCTGCTCCTTCTATTATGCATGATATCGTGTCAAATTAAATACACATGAAAGTTGTAATGTGTTGAAACAACCCGAGAATTCTACATTAAGGTTTGTCATTTGATAAGAAATGCCCTTAAATGCTCCATTTTCTTTTAATTACACAAAGACTTAACAAACACATTAGTACTATAATACTATTTCATTTGACCAATTATGCATCTTAGAATTCAATCAAATTCAAATTTGACTTAATAAAATCAAAATGTTCTATAAACAATCCTTTACCCAATCCTTTACCCCTTGTTCATTTGAATGGATTTGGGGGAGAATGATTGAATAGATTTGAGAGGATTTGAAGGTAAATTTTTTTGTTGTTTATTTAAGTAGATTTCGAGGTAAGTGAGAATGAATTTGGAAATAAATTTTTTTAATCTGTCATATCAATCAAATCATACACTAATTCTCACAAACCTTACTTCCAAATCTATCCTCAATTACCTCCAAATCCACTCAAATAAACAAAAAAAAAAAATTGTCTTCAAATCATCTCAAATCCATTCAATCACTCTCCCCAAAATCCATTCAAGTGAACAAAGCCTTAGTGAAGATATCAACTTATTAATAACGTGTCTTAAAAAACTCAAATTCAAAAATATTTTTCTGAACATCAAAATCACGAATAAAGTGATATGTTACTTTTATATAAAATGTTGATAAAGTTTTTAGATAGATTGATTGTACTAATGTTGTTATAATATATAAGTATATTGAGTTTTTTTTTCTTTATCTCTTAACATTAAAAAAAATCATTAAATAATAATCATTTTTAGAGACCAGAGATAATTAGTCACTATATTAAATAATTTCATATCATAAATTAAAATTATTGGTCTATTATGAATAAAAAAATATAATTAGTTTATGAATAAAGTCCAAGTTGTTTTCTATCAAGGTTTTAGCTACCAGAAAATTAATGTTTAAATTAGTCTCTAATTTAAAATTAGAGATTAATTTGTAATCAATCATAGTGAATATTTAAAAATTTTTTAATTAATGTTAAAACCAATTTAGAATTTAATTCACAAATTAGGAAGACCATTTTAGATACTAATAAATTTTAGTCTATAAATGATATCTAACTTAGTTAATATAATGATTAATTAATCTGGTCTCTAAAATGAATTGTTATTTAATAATTTTCTTATAGTCTATTACATGTTTGAATAAATTTAGTTTCATTTCTATAGATATTTTCACTTAAAACCTCACACTCTTTTTAATTAAAAATAACTAATTGATATTAAATTTTATTTAAAATTTAGATAAAATATATACTTTTGTAAATTTAATAATTTCTTCCATCCCATTATTATTTTTAAGTTTCTTTTTAATATTGTTTAATTATTTTTAATATTAACAATTTAATCTTTTTGTTCAGATGTGTTAGTGATGCATGATGGAATATATTGATCATATATTAATAACACACTTATGATATTACCACTTTTGATGATACAGATTGGTAAACTTATTTTTTTATCTATCTATATTAAATAAATAAAGATAGATAAGAAAACTATAAAAATTTACTATAAGTGAAACAAAGTGCTTATAGAGTTTTAAGACATAGCTATAAGATTATAATATGATGCTATATATTTCAAATAATAATGTTTCAATACTTTTTAGATATCAATGCTCATAATTTATTATTTATTATTGTATTGACAATGTTGAAATATGTACTTCCAATAGAATCATAGGGATGAAAGATCGCCGTCGCATAATTTTTTGGTCATATCTAGGTATCTATTATTCTATAACATTAAATGAGTTCAGATTTATCCAAATGTATAAAATTAGTTCCGAGAAATACGTATATACATAAAGCTGTCGCGCGGAATAATTTAACTGGAAAATATTGAATATGTTTTACATTTTTTTAATATGAAAAATTTATTTTAATTTCTGTGAAACCTTAATTTATTTAATTTTAATTCTTACATTTAATTATTAAAACATATTAAGTTGTTGATTAGAAATTAAAATAGAGCAACGACAAGCTAAAATCAAATTAATTTAAGTTATTAAAACTAATAACAAAATTTTTTCATTATTAAAAAAACATTTAAAAACAAAAGCGGCCCGAGTGTATCAAAATCCGAAGGAAATGGGTCAGTCCTCTCTCTCTCTCTCTCTCTCTCTCTCTCTGGTGTTTGCTTCTATGCCGACACAACAACGATATTACCTCAATTTTCTCTTGGCACGGTGCTGTTCGATAACGTTAGAAAGTAGCAGCATTTGATATGAAATGCACCTTCCTAACATGCCAAACTCCAAGCTTCCTTCTTTTCGTGACCCAGTTACGTAAACCATCCCACACTTGTCGAAGTACACTTCACATTGCTTGTCCCCAACAGAACATAGGTTTTATCCTTTAAACTTCCTCTTTTGTTTCTCTTCCGTTCTTCACTTTCCGTTCCTTCGTGGCCAAGATTGCGTAGTTTTGTGGCAAAAGGCCAAAAGGGGTTCCGATTTTTGTGTGGTTGTGATGTTTTTGTTTGTTGACTAGTGACACTCAGTTCCTTTTCAAGCATAGTGGTTAGGGAAGTTGCTTTTTAAGACTAGGTAAGGTTACCGATTTGTCTGCTAGTGTTGGACTTTGCTTCAGGGATTGGGAAGAGTAATTAGTCCACCTTATTGACCCTTGTTGCCTTTATTATTGCTATCATTTTGGAATTTGGATCAATCACTTATACCATTTAGATAGAAGAAGATGAGGGGTGGGAGAAAGAGGAGTATGATAAAGCTTAAGTTTAGCAAGATCTACTCATTTGCTTGTGGTAGAACAACCTTGAAGAGAGAACATTCGCGGATTGGGGGACATGGTCATTCCAGGGTTGTTTTCTGCAATGAACCTGATAGGTTTGAGGTAGGGGTTTTGAATTATGCTGATAATTCTGTTAGGTCCACAAAATACACGGTTGCTACTTTCTTGCCAAAGTCACTTTTTGAGCAGTTTAGGAGGGTGGCTAATTTCTATTTCTTGGTGGCTGGGATCTTGGCCTTCACAAAGCTTACTCCTTATACTGCTGTCAGTGCTATCCTTCCACTCTCTATCATCATTGGGGCAACTATGGTGAAAGAGGGTATTGAAGACTGGCGCAGGAAAAAGCAGGTAATTTTTTTTATAAAGTAAATTTCTTTAACTATGCAGCATGAGTATGTAGAGTCAAATTGAATTATACTGGTCTTCTCTTCTTAACGTTGGTCTGTGGTCTCCTCTTGTGTTTGAATGTATTTACATTTATTTTGCAACTTACTGTCTATGAAATCAGGTGTTTTTAATAGAGAGCTATACCGCCACTATAGCTGCATAGTGGTGCAAAGAGGCCCTTGCTTGCTACAGGGGCTGCCTTAGCAAAGTGGTCTTAGCAGGTTAAATAGCATGGCTATAGCTGTGCTAAAGCTCTCTGAAGAGATACATTAATGCTTTTTTAAGCATTTCAATTGTAGTAATGAAAATGATAAAGAAGACTTGAATTTGAAAGACCACGATTGATAATTGATGATTCCTTTCTAGTAGGAAACTTGTATTTTTTTTATATTTACTTGAATGTTTTGTTTGAAACACCTATTATATTTTGTTGTTAATTATGAATGCCTTTGTTTTTTCAGTACGTTCTTTATGAATTTTAGAATTTATATGTATATAGCATACACTATACAAATGTTTAGAAAATTCAAAATAGTAGCTATGGTGCTATAGTATTTCTGGTGCCAGCCACTAGGCGTAGCTGTTCGTCCAGGATTTAAAACTACTCATGAAATCTCTGAGACATATAATGTTTAATAGCGTAAATGATGTCAATAGCTTTTACTGAGCTATACAAGTGTTTTGTAAAATTTAAGGAAGATTCTATTTCACAGTAGCTTTATTGAATATGAGGACAGAAATTGAATATCAATTTTCATGACCTACAACAGACAGCTCTATTCTAGTTATGTGTTTAAACCAATGGAATAAGTTGTTGGAAAAGAATCTCTTAGACTCCTAGATATGTCAATTTCTAGCTGAACATGAAGAGTATTTAATAGTTTTTATAATGACAGTATAGTCAGATATATAAAATTCCAAAACAGTGTCTATTTATTCGTAATTCTACTACAATATTCCCTATATATGGCAAGCTATCAATTCAGGGTATATATTTTAGCTAATGGCATGCTTCTACAGGATATTGAGGTGAACAATAGAAGAGTTATATTGCATAAAGGTGATGGCATTTTTGAATATACTGAATGGAAGAATCTGAGAGTAGGGAATATAGTGAAGATAATGAAGGATGAATTCTTCCCTGCTGACCTCCTACTGCTTTCCTCCAGTTATGAGGATGCAGTATGCTATGTTGAGACCATGAACTTGGATGGTGAAACAAATTTGAAATTAAAACAAGGGTTGGATGTAACTTCTTCCTTACAGGAGGACTTCAAAATATGTGATTTTAGAGCTGTCATCAAATGTGAGGACCCAAATGCAAATCTGTATTCTTTTGTTGGAAGCATGGAGTTTGAAGAGCAAAAGTACCCTCTTTCTGCTCAGCAACTTCTTCTAAGAGACTCCAAACTTCGCAATACAGACTATGTGTTTGGAGCCGTCATCTTTACCGGTCATGACACAAAGGTTATTCAAAACTCCACTGATCCTCCTTCGAAAAGAAGCAAAATTGAGAAGAAGATGGATAAGATTATCTACTTCTTGTTTTGTGTTTTATTTCTAATTGCATTTGTTGGATCTATTATCTTTGGCATCATAACCAAAGGAGACCTGAAAAATGGGTTGATGAAAAGATGGTATCTAAGACCAGATAGTTCCACAATTTTCTTTGATCCAGAGAGAGCAGCTGCAGCTGCTATATTTCATTCTTTAACAGCCTTAATGTTATATAACTTCTTTATTCCTATCTCTCTGTATTTCTCAATAGAAATTGTCAAAGTCCTTCAGAGCATCTTCATCAATCAAGATATCCACATGTACTATGAAGAAGCAGACAAACCAGCTCGTGCTCGTACTTCAAACTTGAATGAGGAACTAGGCCAAGTTGACACAATACTTTCTGATAAAACTGGGACTCTGACCTGCAACTCAATGGAGTTCATCAAATGTTCTGTTGCTGGGGTAGCTTATGGTCATGGTGTAACAGAGGTTGAGCAAGTCACCGGAAGAAGTAACGGTTCACCTATTCTTCATGAGCATATTAATGGTCTAAAATCAAAATCTAATGAAAAGGGGGACTCTCCAGGTAGAAAAGAGCCTATCAAAGGTTTTAATTTTACAGACGAAAGGATAATGAATGGGAACTGGGTTAATGAGCCTTTTGCTGATGTTATACAAAAGTTTTTTCGCTTATTGGCAATTTGTCATACTGCCATACCAGAAATGGATGAAGAAACAGGAAATGTCTCATATGAGGCTGAATCTCCAGATGAAGCAGCATTTGTGATTGCTGCAAGTGAAGTTGGTTTTAAATTCTACAAAAGGACCCAGAATTGCTTGTCAACGTATGAGTTGGATCCTGTTTCTGGTAATGAAGTTGAAAGGTCAGCTGTTTTCAATTGCTTTGTCTGTTTATGATCTTGATATTTTGACTGCTGCATTTTTCCTATCCTAATCTACTTAAAATATTTTAGGATTAATTTTCATTGGGAAAGGCACATGCAGGTACCTAGTAACTTGTCATATGATGCTAATGGTTAATTTTCAATACAAAATTTTGGGTAGCAATTCTATATTCTGTTTCTCGGTAATCATTTGGCTATCCAGGAATGTGGAGTCTGATAGTGATACTTTTCAGTTCATGGATTGGCCAACCTATCATGAGAAATATTAGTAATATTACAATGACACAGTCTTTCTAATTGGTGAAATTCACGTGAATCTCAAAATGTGGGTGATTCTCTTATCTGACGCCATCTGTTGAGACCAAATTCACAGTGGGAGATGACACTGGTTTTCATTATACAACTGGGATGCACATGAATTTCATCCAATATGAAAAAAGATGTTGGAAGGAAAGTGTTATTGTGTGTTGCTATTTACTATTCACCTACTATTCTAAAGTTGTGTATAGCATAGGTGATTTGTAACCTTGGCTTACAATTATGTATGTGGATCCTAAAGTCTTACCTTCCTCATATGGTACTGTGGTCAAAGCAATTTTTTCCTTTCTGCATGTTTATTTATTATTGATTATGGTATTTGAAATTAGGGATCATGTTGTGAATTCAATGTGTACGTGGGTATTAGTGAAGAAGCTATAAATCATGGAAACTCTTCCTACTTGTGTTGTTAGAATGTTGACACTTTTTTGTCATTGACATTAAAAATATCCAACTGGTGTTAGATACTTCTCTCTCACTAATTGTCCTGTACAAGAATTGTTGGCTTAAACACTTGGCCTAAAGCTTTGACACTTAAAACTGAACTTCAAGGACACTAGTATTGTAAAAGAAATAATCTTTTTCTAATATTTAGGTAGTTTGCTTGAAATATCGTATATTGAAAAAATAATGCTTCTCAATGTATCTGTTAGATATATTATCTTTATTTTAAATTTATATTTTATCTTTAATTAGTTTGTTATTATTTTTTATTTGTATTTTGGGCTTAGCCCATATTTCTTCTATTATAAATAGAGGACCCGTGTATATTCAATACACAAGGGAGATTAATCCCATATATAATTTTCACTATATTCAACTTGGTATCAGAGCAGGTTGTCTGAGTCTCTTCCTACTCTATTGCAGTGCCACCAGTGACCTTAAAAATCTCATATTTTCTGAAATACCTTAATGAGTAATCTTGTCTTTCTCAGCCTCAAGATCAAGCTTGTAATGCCTGACCTGGCCCTTCTTCAGTATTTTTGAAACAAGTTTCTTTTGTCTCGTACCATCTGTCCGGTGCTGCTGTCCGTCGGCCATCCACCGCCGACCGTCAACTGTTGGCCGTCCACCGCCGTCCGCCGTCGTCTTTGTCAGCACATTTTAGTTCGACGATTCCAGCTGCCCTCGGATGCGTGTTTGTCACGCGCCACTTTCTTGGTGTCGGAATCACACCGCGCCACGCTAGACCACCATCGCTCCCTCCATAGCAGCATCTTCGTTTTCTTTCCTTCTCACTAGATTCGCTGCAAGTTTCGCCTCGGGTCGATGACGATCCAGCTCGGCCCTAGATTCTCCTCCAGGTGTGCCAGCCACAGATTCCACCCATCGCACCTCGTGTTTCCACTTCGTCGCATTGGCGAGGGAGTAGTGGCAATAGCCAAGCAAGTCGTGTTGTTGTTGTTTGTGCTTCTTTTGAAGGGCTTTCTGCACCACCAATGATTTTGGTGGTTGTAACTTAGACCTAGGCAACTGTGATGCTCCTGTTGGGTGTCATTTATTTAAAGGTCTCCAAGGACAGTCGATGGTTAACACCAAGGAATTTCAATACCAAAGTCATGGGTTGAAGGTTGCTCAGGGAGTCTATTTTTTGGTGAGATTCAAAATCTTAGTCAACAATTTCACCAACCCTTTGTCAGATCTTTTTTTGGGTGCTTTGATGAATAATGGAGACCATCATGATCTTCCACTTTCACGAATTGTCATCAGCGCGTCGTCATTTTCGCCGTTCGCGGTGAGGGGGAGTATGTTTCTAGCCACTGCAAGTCCCACCAGTCAGAGATGGCAATCCCTGCAGTTTGTCCTCTGTAGGCCCCATCCTTACTTGATGGCAGTTCAGTCCCTGTAATTTTGTCGCTTTTAGCCACTACAGGCCCCATCAATCAGTGATGGCAATTTAGTATTGTAGTTTGTCGCTCTCTACCATTGTTGGTCATCATCCACTTTTATGGACATCTCCTTTCTCAAAGTCATTCTACTTGAAGTTTTATGGTACTAGTTGAAGTTTCGCAGTTGTCCACCACTGTCCAATCCATAAGCGGTTGTTAGTTGTTTGTCGACCTGGGATTGCACATATGTTTGCTGCACACCACTTAAATCAAATCATATATTTGAAATACAGTTTATTCCAAGCTTGGTTCATACAATCGTATACTCCAACTTGACGGGGGTGTTAGATATATTATCTTTATTTTATATTTATCTTTTATCTTTAGTTAGTTTGTTATTATTTCTTATTTGTATTTTGGGCTTAGCTCATATTTTTTCTATTATAAATAGAGGACTCTAGGTATATATTCAACACACAAGGAAGATTAATCCCATATATAATTTTCATTATATTCAATTTTTTTTTTTTATAGTGATTAATCTCCCTTGTGTGTTGACATAGGGTCCTCTGAAGAAATATGGACTAAGTCCAAAATATAAATAAGAAATAATAACAAACAAACTAAAAATAAAAGATAAATATAAAATAAATATAATATATCTAACCGTCTTGTTATTATTTTGAGAGCGGCTAATTGTATCATATAAAAATTGTAAAATTTAGCAAGGTTTACCAGGCTTTGAATATTTCACTTTGTACACTTTTACTATTACAACTACAGTAATTACCAAGTGTGTGACTTAATTAGCTGAAAATGAGTGGATACTTTTGTTGACCAAAAATAATGTAACGCTTATCGTCTGGTCCTAAGCGCAAATTTTAAGATGGTGTTAGAATTATTGTAGATCTATGGTTAGGCCATCTTCATTGCAACACTCTAGGATGGTAGCCTTGGGCGGGAGGGGATTGTTGGAAAATTGTCTTAATTGCAGTCACTCCCAGCCTGCTTTAATTGTGGTCAATTGGGGGGTTGTCTTAATTTTGGCCTCCAGGGAGATTATTTTACATTGACTAGAGATATGACTTAAATAAAATAGAGTGTATACGTGGTGGAAACCTTGACCACTTGAGCAAGTTTTTGAGGTTAAATAAGGCTCAAGCCCAAGCTCTAAGATGATATTAGAATTTATCCAAGGTCCATTGTTGGTCACCTGCATTGCTACACTTCAGTTCGATAGTCACAAGCATGAGGGAGAGTGTTGGAAAGTTAGCTTAATTGTGGTTGTTGAAAGAGACAAAAATAGATGGAAGAAATGCTGAACATCGTGTGTATGAACTACACAATAAAGTCCATTTCATGTAATTGATTGCAATAAATACAAATAATTGTAGTAGATTTTATTCCCATAGACATTATTTTTTTTATTCTAATAAATCTGATTCTGATAAGATATTCTTAATAGAGATTCTAATTAAATAAGGAAGCAAATCAAAACATACAAGAAGAATAACCGTGTCAGATCTTCGTAGATACTCTAAATATTATAAGATCTAATACCTTCAAATGTTTCTTATATTTCTAACACTTGTCCATAAGTTGAAGTTTACGAAGCTTTTATCTTGTCACAAGAAAATAATTAACTTCCCCGCAAATTAAAAATAAAAAACATAAAATTGAGAAAAAGTTGGGACCAGTCATCTGAAAATAGTCAGGGGCAAATGCATTCGGGAGAAGCTAGAGTCAGTACATCTCGGAAAACACCGAAGCCAGTGCATTTGGAAAGCTGGGTCCTGTGTGTCTGGGAAAAGCTAAGGCCCATGCATTAGAAAAGTGGCAAAGGTCTCAAAGGAAAAGGAAAATGTAAGCAACAACTATGAATTATAGGGACTTAAATTTCTAACAGATTCAGATGAGATTGGTTATAGAATTTTAGGATAACTGTTAGTTGAACGAAGGATGAACCAAATTCCAAATTCCAGCAATAATATGGGATTCATAAAACCACAATTAGTAAAATTTAACTTACCTTTTACTTATCCCCAATTAGATGATATACTTTTAATTATCTTAGTTCTTAATATGTTTTAATTTCTACCTCAATTACTAATAAATTTGTCTTTATAAGCTACAGAAGTGAGGATGTGAGAAATAACAATTTCTTTACTACTTAAAATAGATTATTCCTAATTCAATTATTATTTATAATTATTTGTGTTTTTGAGTTTACTTTCTTCATGTGAAGTAATTAATTTTGACTGGGTCAGATTAATTTCAATTAACAGGACATACAAGCTTCTCAATGTTTTAGAGTTTAGTAGTTCAAGGAAGCGAATGTCAGTGATAGTGAAAGATGAAGAAGGGAGAATTTTACTACTCTCTAAAGGTGCTGACAGGTCTGTGATTAAATTATTTATAGCCTTCAATACTTTGGAGTTCTTAACTGAGCATTCAACCTATTAACATGCCTTATATTTTCATGCAGTGTCATGTTTGAAAGGCTTGCCAACAATGGGAGGACGTTTGAAGAGAAAACAATGGAACATGTGCATCAATATGCTGATGCAGGTCTAAGGACTCTAATTCTTTCTTATCGTGAACTTGATGAAGAAGAATACAAGGAGTTTGATGGTAAATTGTCTGAAGTAAAAAATTCAGTCTCAGAAGACCGGGAAACACTGATTGAAGAATTATTGGATACGATTGAGAGGAATCTAATCCTTCTTGGTGCCACTGCTGTAGAGGACAAGCTCCAAAATGGGGTAGTTTAGAAAAAAATGTTAACATATGAAGATATATCCATTGGAATGCGACTCCGATAATAAGCCTAACAATATTGTTTTGCTAGGTTCCTGATTGTATCGACAAGCTAGCCCAAGCTAAGATTAAGGTTTGGGTTTTGACTGGAGATAAAATGGAGACTGCCATCAATATTGGGTACAATATTGTGATTATGTTTTTTTTTTATGTTGGATTTTGTGTTTGACATAATTTTCAAATGCAGTTTCTCTTGTCGCTTGCTTAGACAAGGAATGAAACAAATTATAATTCATTTGGATATTCCAGAAATTCAAGCGTTAGAAAAGGTTGGAGACAAGATGGCTGTTGTGAAGGTAAAATAAATGTATAGATGTAGTTTGCATATCGAAGGCTCCACGTAATTACATTGAACATATAACAAGATGGTTCTCTTAAAATATTCTAAATTCTCATAAGATCTTCTTTCATCGAGTTTATTTTGGGTGAATGTGCTTTACAATGCTGACAATTAAATTTATAATTCATGGATTAGTACATTCAAGTTTTGGGAATAAAGTGGCTTTACAATAACTGCTTTTATATGGAGTTTTACATTTTTCCTTCCAGAAGATAGAAAAAGACAATGCATGCTTGTCTGTTGCTTAGTTTTTTTAACCCTTAATCGATATTATAGGTTTTTTTATTCTGTTTCTTTCCTTTTCTTCTTTCTTTCCCTCTCAAACTTTTCTTTATCTCTTTGGAAGGGGTTGGTTGCTTGATGTCAAAGTTTCTGTCAGGTACCAGTTAGAAATTAGAGAAAGAATGAACACGTCTTTTTTCTAGGAATTTGAGTACATGAGATCTCTACCAAAGCCAACCTCCACTAAGCTAATACTTGCAGTATTCTCTCATCGTCTCTGTATAGCCAGACCATACTTAATTTGAAGCTGCCTTAGAATTGCTATCCTCCCACAGCTGTTAGGCACATACTTTCGTGTTTCCATGTTCAGTTCCAAGTTGCTCTATGTAATTTGCATTTTGTTGAAGTGTTGCTCGGTATGAATCAGCTTCCCATGCATGTTATTTCTTTCAAATACTGGAATACCCATACACATGTTTCTCCATGAATTCTTTCCTTAAGCTCACAAGTCACGTGAACAACCTAGGATTTTGGAGCTACTGGTTTAGATATTAGGAAACAGGAGTTCTAGAGCATGCGATGTGTTCCTCAAAATCAATATTTCATACTTTAGCTCCTATGACTAGTAAAAAAAATATCAACACATCAGGCTTTAGCTTAAAGCATCTTAGAGAACCTGTGTATTTGAAATTTCGGTGCTGATATTTATAGGCTTACTCATGTTTTTAGGTATCAAGGGAAAGTGTGCATCATCAGCTATCTGAAGGTGCTCAACTGCTTTTTGCATCCAGAGGGACTTGCCAGCAGACATTTGCTCTGATCATTGATGGAAAATCACTAACATATGCTCTAGAGGATAATATGAAAAACATGTTTCTAGAGCTTGCAAGTCATTGTGCATCTGTTATCTGCTGCCGTTCATCGCCAAAGCAGAAGGCTCTGGTATTTTTAAGCCTGTTCTGCATCCCTCTGTTTGGCATGTTATATATTTTTTGTTAATCTGATGATTATTCTAGCTAGCTCTTAAAAGTATTTTATTATTATTGGTTCCTCTCAAGGTTACTAGACTGGTCAAATCTGGAACTGGTAAAACAACATTAGCTATTGGTGATGGAGCTAATGATGTCGGAATGCTTCAAGAAGCAGACGTAGGGATTGGAATCAGTGGCGTCGAAGGAATGCAGGTATCCAAAAAATTGGCATACTATTCAATATTTAAGATTGATTTTTCACGTTCATATCCTGTCTTAGCAAAAGTTTTTGATTTGTATCCTTTTTCCCCTAGGCCGTCATGTCTAGTGATATTGCAATTGCGCAGTTCAAGTATTTGGAAAGATTACTTCTTGTACATGGACATTGGTGTTACCGGAGGATGTCATCAATGGTATTGCCACTCAAACTGGATCTCACCATTCTATAGATTTAGGCCGTGAAGGATGTTCTGATCTGAAAGCTTTAATGGTTGTATTAACTTTTTTATTCTTCTGGCAGATATGCTATTTTTTCTTTAAGAACATCACATTTGGATTCACCCTATTCTTGTATGAGGTGTATGCATCATTCTCTGGACAGCCTGCATACAATGACTGGTTTTTGTCTCTCTATAGTGTCTTCTTTTCGTCACTTCCTGTAATTGCCCTTGGGGTCCTTGACCAGGATGTATCTGCCAGGTACTGCCTGAAGGTAAGTTGTGATTAACATCTAAGACTATTTGTTTCAAATTCTCAAGCCCTTCAAATGGCCATTTCCAAAATGGAGAACATTTCTCCTTCCTCTTTTCTTGCCTCAAACACTAATTGTCACTTATACGGTGACAAAAATATGATCCAAACAGGTATTAATATGCTGTCATGTTTCTATTAATATTTGAGAAACAAAATATTTCATTGTTGTCGTGTTAAAATGCTGTTTTTTGATTTAAATAAAAAACAATAAAACTCACCAAATAAAAGGAAAGAAAAGATAGCAAAACTCTTGCGTAAATTTGTACAACTGCTATGCATTGATTTCTGCTAGACCAACTTAGCTTTCACCTTCATGTTGCAATTTTGTCCTGACATTAACAGCACCTAGGAATCCCATTTCAAAGTTAGTAATACTGTTTAAACACAGTAGTCTCTTGTATGTTGCGTAATAGATAAATTCCCCCTGGTCATTATATCTGAAGTAAATTAAACGAGCATAAACTTGTTTTATCTGCTGAGTGATTGATCATTCATGGTTATTTCTGTTTAATTTTGCAGTTTCCTATCTTATACCAAGAAGGGGTGCAAAATGTCCTCTTTAGCTGGCGTATAGTACTTAGTTGGATGCTTAATGGATTTATTAATGCCACAATGATATTCTTCTTCTGCACAAAAGCAATTGAGCCTCAGGCCTTTGATGAGGAGGGAAGAACGGCCGGAAGGGATATGCTGGGCGTGACAATGTATACCTGCGTGGTTTGGGTGGTGAACTTGCAGATGGCACTTGCTATACGTTATTTCACCTTGATACAACATATTTTTATCTGGGGTTCCATTGCTTTCTGGTATCTTTTCCTCCTGGCATATGGAGCAATGCCTCCAAAATTTTCTACAAATGTTTATCAAGTCTTCATTGAAACTCTCGCCACATCTCCTTCCTTTTGGGCTGTGACATTCTTTGTGGCGATCTCAACACTTATACCATACTTCACATTCTCAGTAATACAGATGTGGTTCTTCCCCATGTATCACCAAATGGTACAGTGGATAAGGTATGAGAGGAAGACAAATGGCACTGAATAAAAATACTGATATAGTGAGCAAATATCATTATGGCCGACCACAATGAGTTCAACAGCACATTTTGCAGCTGATGCTAACCACAGATAGGCAGAATTACTAACCATAGATAATATATGTATAGTGACATTCCAAAGGGTGTTAAGAGTTATAACTATTTGACTGAGAAGTTATTATAGTATATATGGCAATGATGGATGTCGGAACAATTGAGAATGACACGAAGTGAGTGTAATTTAGTGAGATTTTGGTTGAGATATGTGATCTATTATATACCATCTATTGTGTTTGGATTAATTTATTTTAAGAAAATGTTATCTCTTAGTATGATGTTTTTAAGTAGAGAACGATTACTTTCTGTTGTGCTTGTTGATGAATTTTGTAATAGATGAGTGGAATATTCTAAAAAAGTGAAAGATTGTTAGAAGAGACTTCAGTAATGGAAGATCCTTGAAAATGGTTTTCATGGATGATTGGTAGATTAAACTTTTTTGGTAAATGTAACAATGTATTAAAAAATTTCTCGCAAAATCAAAAATGTTTTGGAAAGACAGATAACTAGTATCAAATCGAAATAAAATTCTTTGTTTAGAACTCAGAGCTTTGAGAATGAAGGTAAAAAGAAGACAATTGAAAAGTATATCGAACTACGTGTTTTCAGTTTTCGACCAATCCACATTTATCGATGGACATTATGAATCAAAAATTTGTTTTCAACATCATACTTAGAAACTACTAATAAATATATAATCATAGTTCAAATTTAGCAATCAAATTTCACGAAATCACTTGCAATTTTTCTTTTCCAAAAGATGGTCATCTAGCAATGTGTCTTTTGTATTGATTTTACAGTTATTTAAATAAAATTATGTAATTTTGGTTTTTATTTTTTTTTTTAAACTTTGATCAGGTTAAGTTTCTTTTAGAAAATGCATAAATGTGTTTATCTTTATCTAAAGGTGTAAAAATCAATGAATCACGCTAATCTTTTAAGATGTTGATAGAAACTATATCTAATATGATTTGTCCTTTATCATGTTTAAAAACAATTAACCTCATTCAAAATAATTGTGTTCATACATTTTTTTTTAATATAGAGACTTAATATGATCAATATTTAAGATAAGAAGAAAACTAAAATCAAGGGACAAAAAATATAATTGACCTATTATTTAAACTATTATTCTAGAAAACTACTGGGAAACTTGCAAATTAGCCGAGAAGAATTTGGTTCAAAGTAAGGATAACAAAAGAACCCATTTCCAAGCATTCTCTGAAGATTCTAATTTGTTTTCACAGATTCTCTCATGTATAAAATTAACAATGAGTCTTGTTTAATAAGCTCTGACCATTTATTAGTATATTTATTGCGTTAATGCCTATTTTAATGGAATAATGAATCAATTATTTTTATTTGAATACTATATATATTAAAAGCATCAAATGCCATTCATAGGTAAAGTTTTTAAATATGATTTCTAGAGTTATGAGTTCTGTGAACTGAAGAGTATTAATTTATAGGCAGTAGTCTGCCTAATTTATGGATCAACAAACATAACCAGTCAACATAAAAAAACCCTTCAAACTTAGAAAAACACAAAACATAGTAAAACAAATAACAGTTTCCCCAGAGAGACAGATTCAACATGCTACAAAGGACCACATCTGCATATGTTACACACAGTCTTGCATGGAGGCCAAATTTGGATCGCGATTCGTGCCACAAATGAGTTTTCATCTGAATTTAGTTGAAGCAGAATGAGGTCACGAGTAAAAGAAGGACGTTGATGATATATCACAATGAGAATCCACATTAGTGCTTCACATCCTCAGAACCATGATATTATGAATGACAATACCAAAGCGCCCAGTGTTCGATCATGAACAATTAGGCTCAGCGAGTGCAAGTGACGCCCAGCTTGTCGTTCTGTTTCTATCTTCCCATGACTGATTCTCAGTGGAAGGGCAACAAGATATATATGGTGCACCCATTGTGAGAAGCCAAGACACACAAAGGAGAAATGTTGGAAATTGCGTGTAAGAGTGAAGGACACTCAAGACCTCTGTTTAAAAAAATTGGCTCTTCAAATCAGCAAGTGTTATCTTCTTGTAATCTTTGTTTTGCATTGTACTCTAAAAATGGATAGTAACTCGTGAGCCAATTTAGTCAGGTTGGGTTTGAAAAAAATGTAATTTTTTATACAGGTTAGTTTTTAACTCGACTCCTTAGAACCTCGCTCACAAGAGTTGAACTCTTGATGAGTCGGGTTGGTTCACCAACCCACCTAATTTAATTTAATTATTTATTATTTTGAGTTTCAATATTATTAATTAACATTTTTTTATATTGTAGATGAGATAAAAAAAAGTCTCAAAAGAGAAAAATATTATGAATTTATTTATTCAAGATTCTAATATTATAGAATGGACAAGTGATACAAAAATTATCAATATTAAAAACTTATTTGTTCGCCTTATGTGTTTGTTTTTGGATTACGCTTGGATTGTATGATTTTTTATTTATTTTGAATTGTCTTTGAAATTTAACATTATTTTAGGATGAAATTTATTTAGATTTGAATTAAAAGAAATTATAATTTTTTTATTTAAAAAAACTTATAATTAAGTGAGTCGGTGAGTCAACCTATTTAACTCACCAATCTGTGATAAGTCGGATCAGGTTCGAATTTTTTCAGCTCACTAATAAGTGAACTGGGTTGGATTAACTTACTAAGTGACCAATCTCTCTAGTGGGTCGATTCGGGTTACCGGTTTTGATAGGTGTAATTTTGCATGATTCAATTCTACTAATCAACCACTTTCCATACAAAATTAGCACACCAACAATGCTGCACAATTTCTCTCAAAAGGGCGAAAGAGGAGAGGAACACAAAAAACCTCAAGTGGTCATATAACCTGACCTCATTTCCAAATTTCCCAAAATTCCCAATCCCCTTTACAGTGTTGTCCCCTCTCCCCTATACTCTTCCTTTCTCTCTCTCCCCAAAATAGAGAAAGAAATGTTTCTATTAAGATCTTAATCATTGAATGTGTGCAGATGATCCCATAGAATGGGTTTCCAGTTTTTTCTTGGAGTGTAGGGCCACGTAATGATGAACTGTGTATTGGTAGAAGTCTTAGGTTGTTAGCTATGTGGGACCCGTGTCTGTTGATGGGTGATCTCATGCACTGAAAAAGGAAGAAAGAGTACATGAGTACGTCGAAGAGAGAAGTGGTTATAAATGCGTGAAATTAGTAGAGAAATGATACCATGACAAACTTTTACATTCATTTGACACAGAGTATAAGGGTAAAATAGTTTTAAAAGTGTAAAATTTTATATTTTTTCAAGAAAGAAGAGAGTAAAACGTAAGTAAGAGTAGTATCAAATCAATGTAAAAAATTTAGGTGTGTCAAAAGAATCATTTTTCAAATTAGAATAGGGAATGAGATGCATGGGATTGCACGAGAATTTAGAAAAAATGGGTTTGTCCCTTCACCCTCTCCCTTTCCTTAAATAGCAGTGATACTTTCACATATACAAATTACGTTAATTTGACACGGTTAAATAATAATATTTTGATTATTATATTATTTTTTTAATTTAAAATCATAATATATATTATTATATTATTAAAAGTAGTAATGTTCTTTTTTAATTCGTGTCAAACTAACTTTTCCTTCCTTAAATCCTACCATGTACCCATAATGCATGAAGAGTGAATAATCACACCAAATCACACACAATACATAAGAGAAAAAGCTAATTCTCCTTACCTCTTTTCCTCCTTACCTTTACTTTAAGTCACCTCTCTTCCTATTTTTTGTTCACCCTCTGGCCGATCCTCCTCCCTTATTAACTTCTAATGCTTTTTCCTTCAGTCTCCACTCACGGTTTTCTTTCTTTTCTGTTGCCTCTCATTCTTTCCCGTTCTTGTCTCTCCTTTTTTATAACCTAATTCTCCTCCCAAAAAGAGAAAAAGTTAGCTCTTCTTCCTTACCTTTACTCTAGGCTAGCACTCTTCCTCCTTTTTTGTCTTTACTTTACTCTAAACTAACACTCTTCCTCCATTTTTTGGTTCATCCTTGTTAACTTTCTATGCTTTTTCCTTCCATCTTCACTCACCACTTTCTTTTCTGTTTTCTCTCATCCCTCGCCCGGTTCTTGCCTCTTCTTTCTAACCTAATTCTCCTCAAAAAATAAAACCCTTTTGCTTCTTATCTTTTCAAAAAAATAACCCCTTCATGTTGGACGTGTATATTTTTATCAAGAAAAATATTATTTTAATATATAATTTTTTTATATTTATTTGATATTTTTTTTTACATTTTACTTTTTCTTTTTAAAAAAATACAAACATTTATTTTTTTTATAATTATTTTATTTTCATAATATGTATCAAATAAATGTATATTCTTATATTAGGGTTTTTCTGATTATTGTTTCTTATCTTCCGTCCCAAAGATTTAAGTTTTTTTACTTTTAGGTCATCTTTTTCTATCTTTCTCCTTCACCATGACATCGTAAAACAATATAAGATCCCTCAATTTCCACTACCTACATTGCTTTGAAGCATAGCGATGATTTACAAATAACCAACAACGATGATTCTTGCATATGAAAATAAATAAAAGTGTAGTCATAGATTTCATAACCCGTTAAATAATTAATTCCCATAACATGAACATAGATTACGCGTACAAGGAAAGAGAGAATTTGACGAGTTTGAGTGAGGTACACACCGAAAGAAGACAGCACACTACTAGGCTACACATTTTACTACAGTGAGAGTGATGGAAAAAGAAGCGAAAGAGATGTTCATGCTTGCTAACATAATTCACCACCTAACAAAAGAAGAACCCTAAACACTAAACTACACATATTGTTGTTCTTTTCGTTCCCTTGTTCATTGCTTAGTTCATCACAGGTTGCTAGCTGTCTCGCACCACTTTTTACGGTCATAGGCTAACGGAACAGTATTGAATAGTACATAGAGCGATGTAGTAGTCGTTGAGAAGAAGGCCATAGAAGAACCACATGACAGCATAAAAAAGAAGGACATACACTCAAAGGCATGAATTCCACGCTCTTGGTTTTTATCACACGTTTCTGCATCTATATCAATTACAAAAAGACGTTCGGATCCTATTGTAAAGTAGAGGGTTGAAAGAAGCATGGCTCCGAACCCAAAAAGATTCAACAAGAGTATCAGTGGTGTCCTCCACACTCATGCGTTCCTTAATTTATGGCCCAACAAACATAACTAAAACATAAAACTCTTAAAGCTTAGAAAAGCACAACATAGCAGAACAAAATAACAAAATTTTCCCAGAGATGGTACAAAGGAACACCTGCATATCTTACACACATAGACTTGCACAAGAGACTGAATGTGGGTCATGAGTCGTCTCACGAGTTCATTGATCTGGTTGTAGTTGAATTACAAGGAGACATAAAAGAGACACGTTGATGATATACCACCATAAATAACAAAATCTCCCCAGAAACAGATTGAACATTGTACAAAGTATACCACACCTGTATATCTTACACACAAAGTCTTGCACGGGAGACCCGATTTGGGCGGTGAGTCCTGCGACGAATGAGTTCTTTGATCTGGTTGTAGTTGAAGCACAAGGTCACAAGTAAAAGAGTCGTGTCAGGAATGAGTTCATTGATGTGGTTGTAGTTGAAGTAGAAGGAGAGAAGTAAAAGAGGGACGTTGATGATATACCACCATAAAACCTCAGGAGCAATGAGAATCCACATAAGTGCTTCACATCCAATTACACCAGAGAAGTTGAATATGAAAATAGTTGGCCAGTTGGTTTGAGCTGTGGAAGCAAGTACGTGAGAACATGCTGCTGTGAGGAAGAGCAGCACGGTTGGAGTTGAATGTTGGAAGAGGTTGGTGTCTGAACCTCCATATTTAATACCTATTGAAGTCAATTCCAAGGCCATTAGAATAGTATAACCTTTGTTCTGCATGGAGTTTATGAAAATGAAATAGAAGAAACAAATGTGGAAGGAAAATAATGCCTAGAGAGAAGGAAAAGATTGAGATCCCAAGAAAAAGAGAGAAGAGGGTGTTTCCGGCTGCACGAGTCCTCAAGGAAAGAATGGGAAATTTAAACATGGACCGCGATATTCCAACAACACATATTTAACACTGTTTTGACAACGCCACGTGTCGTTGTTTGATTGGTTTGTTTTAAAAATAAATTTTTTTTAAAACCTACGAAACGGAAGTCCGTAACCCTTATTTTTACTAAAATTCCGAAAATAGCCCTTTCTCTGTTCCATTGGAAACGAAGGTGCGTTCTCTTGGAAGGTCGAAGGTCGCGTTTCGTGGCGCTTCACTTTGTTCTGTGTGCGTGGTGTTGTCTCAGTCCAGTTTCGTTTCCTGTTATCGTGCGGAATGACAAGTTTCGGTGACGATTGTCCGACGACGAAGGTAAGTGGTTTTCCATTCCATGTCGTAGCGTAGTTATTCGGTTTGGGCATCTCGTAGCATGCTTATTTGGTTTGGGTTAAGGTTTGGGGTTCGTATCCTTGTGTTGTGGTTCTTGGGTTATTGGGTTTCGTTGTTTTGATGAATTTATTTTGGTTTATGCAGTTGAGTGTTCGTCACTCTTTTTCGACAAAGTATATATGTACTTTGAACGAACGCTTGACAGACGAGAAAGGATGCTAAACCAAGAGGAGAAACAAAAAAGAATTCGCAGAGAAACTTTTATGCGTGCCTTAGAGGAACAAGAATTTCTAATTGAAGAACTTAAAAGGAGGGTTGCAAATTTGGAGGCACAATTGGCTGAAGAGAAGGCAAGAAGGCAAAATAAAGATGACGTTGGACAAAGTGTGCCTCGTACAGAACCATCCGTGAACACTGGTTTTGTATCCCCTACTAACATTGACGGAAATGAACAACCTTTGAAGACGTATGTTAGGGTTGGATCACGAAGGCGTTACAAGGGAAGAGCACTTAGGACTCCATACACCGGAACCGTAGTGCTTAGAATAAAAAATGAGTGATCTGTGTATTTTAGTTGATGGAAAATGTTATTTGGAAAGTAATGATAATTGTAATCATTGTAAATAGATTAAGAAAACAAAGTTTAATGTATCCGATTTAGTGCAATGAAATAAAATTTGAGTTTTGGTTTGAATTGGTCTCATATTTTATTTATTCACTACCATTGTTATTATGAGTTATGAGTTTGTGGATTTCAGAATGTGATCATTTTTTTTGTCTCGTAAGTTGCAGGCTTGTTTGTAAGATGTTGGTGTTTGAGTGGTCATTTTGGATAACATGGTGACCAATGTCAAAACCAGTTAATTTGAAGGACAATTTCAGTGGTAGGAGAGGGTGGTTGGTGATGTGATGTGAGTCCAAGGAGTGTGGGGTGACCCCTGATCAGTTGGAGGAGCAAGCTCTGCAAGGGATGAGTGAGGGTGTTGAAAAAAGGGTCTGGTAATCGTTTACAGCATCCCTGTAAACGATTACCCGAGACAAAACTGGATTTTGTACAGAAAGTCCAACACAGGTAGTCAGTCAGGTGAACAGGGGTCACCATTGGCCAAAAAACTGACTTTTAGGCAGTTCTGCACCTGTTTGAGGCTGGTCCAGGTGTTTTAGTGGTGGGAGAGGGTGGTTGGTGATGTGATGTGAGTCCAAGGAGTGTGGGGTCACTCTTCATCAGTTGGAGGAGCAAGCTCTGCAAGGGATTCTTTTTTTATTAGAAACTAGACTCAAAAATCTTTCCAATGACTACTAATTTGTATTTTTTGGACATCTGAGTTGGTACAGTTTATTCTTTCAAGTTAGCGTTCCATATATTTTTGCCAACTCTGACCTTTGCTTGTTCTTTTGCTCATAACTTTCTCCATCGAACTCCAAATGAGTTGATTCTTGTTTTGTTGGAATCTATACTCAAAGACCTTTCAAATTATGCCTTAGAAATCAAGTTTACACCTTTTTTGACACTGTAATCGATTACAAGGACACTGTAAACGATTACCCGAGACAAAACTGGATTTGGTACAGAAAGTCCAACACAGGTACTCAGTCAGGTGAACTGGGGTCACCATTGGCCAAAAAGGTGAGTTTTAAGCACTTTTGCACTTTTCTTAGGCTGGTCCTGGTGTTTCAATGGTGGGAAGTGATGTTTTGACACCCCATGATGGAGGGAAAAAACAATGTTTATGAGATGAGCAACTTGGGTGAGATAACATGCGGTCAACTTTGACCTTTGCTGGCTATTTTACTGATAACTTTTCTCATCGACTTCCAAATGATGTGATTCTTTTTTTATTAGAAACTAGACTCAAAAATCTTTCCAATGACTACTAATTTGTAATTTTTGGACATCTGAGTTGGTACAGTTTATTCTTTCAAGTTAGCGTTTCATATATTTTTGCCAACTCTAACCTTTGCTTGTTCTTTTGCTCATAACTTTCTCCACCGAACTCCAAATGAGTTGATTCTTGTTTTGTTGGAATCTATACTCAAAGACCTTTCAAATTATGCCTTAGAAATCAAGTTTACACCTTTTTTGACACTGTAATCGATTACAAGGATACTGTAAACGATTACCATAGTGTTTTTTCTGCAGATTAGGTCTGCACTTGTCCAACTTGGTCTCTTCAGTAAGAATGACTTCTTTCCCACTTCTTGGGGTCACCTCCCATCACCTACCACCCTCTACCACCAGTCAAACACCAACACCAAGTAAATACAAGTGGACTTGTGCTTTAAATTAACAGTTTTTGCCAATGATCACCCAGGACACTACAACTAACTACTTCAGTTCAACTTTCTGTACAAAACAGTGATTTCTCTCGTGTAATCGTTTACGAGGCCACTGTAAATGATTACGACAATGTTTTTCCTGCAGATTAGCTCTGCACTTGTCCAACTTGGTCCCCTCAGTAAGAATGACTTCTTCCCCACTTCTTGGGGTCATCAAACATAACCTCCCAACCAGTAATGACCCTTAAATTTACTTGTATGGTTTTTTGGTCAACAAATCCCTTGCAGAGCTTGCTCCTCCAACTGATGAGGGGTCACCCCACAGTCCTTGGACTCACATCACATCACCAACCACCCTCTCCCACCACTGAAACACCTGTACCAGCCTCAGACAGGTGCAGATTTGCATAAAAGTCACCTTTTTTTCCAATGGTGACCCCTGTTCACCTGACTGACTACCTGTGTTGGATTTTCTGTACAAAATCCAGTTTTGTCTCGGATAATCGTTTACCAGGATGCTGTAAACGATTACCATACCCTTTTTTGAACACCCTCACTCATCCCTTGCAGAGCTTGCTCCTCCAACTGATGAGGGGTGACCCCACACTCCTTGGACTCACATCACATCACCAACCACCCTCTCCCACCACTGAAACACCTGGACCAGCCTTAGACAGGTGCAGAAGTGCCTAAAACTCAGCTTTTTTTCCAATGGTGACCCCTGTTCACCTGACTGACTACCTGTGTTGGACTTTCTGTACAAAATCTAGTTTTGTCTCGGGTAATCGTTTACACGGATGCTGTAAACGATTACCAAACCCTTTTTTGAACACTCTGAGTCATCCCTTGCAGAGCTTGCTCCTCCAACTAATGAGGGGTCACCCCACACTCCTTGGACTCACATCACATCACCAACCACCCTCTCCCACCACTGAAACACCTGGACCAGCCTCAGACAGGTGCACAACTGCCTAAAACTGAGCTTTTTTTCCAATGGTGACCCCTGTTCACCTGGCTGACTACCTGTGTTGGACTTTATGTACAAAATCCAATTTTCTCTCGGGTAATCGTTTACCAGGATTCTGTAAACGATTACCAGACCATTTTTTCAACACTCTGACTCATCCCTTGCACTACTTCGTCCCCCTACTCATCACGGGTCACTCCACACTTCTTGCGTTTACATCAATGACCAACACCCATCTCCCCACTCAGAATTTGATCAACTCCTTCCCATTAATTACCATTAATTTTACTGAAAATGGTCTCGTACTTTTCAAATTCTTATTATAATGCTGCGTTTATTTTTCAATCACTACTTTTGTCATTATAAGTGAGATTAACACAAAGTAAAAATGATAGAGCGAGAGAGCGAGACAACGACAGCGAAGATGGAAGCTTCGAAGACGAACGACAGAGCGAGAGAGCAAGACACAATATGGAAGGGTTGAACGAACTTCTTTCCCACCCTAAACCGCCCAAACCCAATTCTTTAAATTTTACCCTGAAAATTCCAAAATACCCCTCGCCCCGTAACCCTTTCTCTGTTTTATTTTCAAATTATTTATCCAATGCAGAGCTGACACATGGCGTTGTTAAATGTGTATCAAAATTTCGTTGTCTAAATAACATTTTTCTTTAAACATAGTGAGAAAAGAGAAACAGGAGAAGTAGCATGCAACAAGAGGGTGTTTTTGCACGTGAACTGGTTCTGGAGAGAGAATAGGATGTTTTCGCAATTGCAGAAAGCTTACCTTTGCACGTGGAGAAATGGTTGCCTTTGCACGTGGACTAATTGTTTTGTTAACTATAAATTAAGAAATGTAGGCACCATATGCATAGGAAAAGCTTCATGCACAAGTGAAAACAAAAGATGATCAAGTTCGCAGCTTGAAATTATTGGTAAAATCACTCGCATCAAAATATATGCAATTTTTAAATTTATTTTAAAAATCTATTTTTTTTTAAAAACATTAAATTTAAAATTAAAAAAATAAAAATAAAAAATATTTGTAGATATTTATAGATATTTACAAATATAAAAATAAATAAATTCTATGAATGTTCTATGCATAGTTAAGGATGACACTTGCTAAATATTTGGAAACAAATGTGTTGAACAATTCACCACTTCTGTATTTTATAATAAAATGTTTTTCTTTATTCTATTTGTATAATTTCTAGTTCTTATTATAATTTAAGATTTATATTAATAATAATGATAATAGAAATTATAAGAATAAAATATAACTTTTATAATTTAAATTTAAATATTCTTAGTCATAAAATTACTATAATAATAATATAAATTAATTAATATATGTAATAATTTTTATTAAATAAATAAGGTAACATCCCAAAAATATAGTAGAGTACTATATAAAAGAGTCATCACAGATATAATATGATAGAATAGTTATTAACTAAAATATAAAGTAGAAACTTACACTCATCCAAAAATAACTATAAAATTTAAACTTTATATATAGACATCTAAACAAGACTATTTACAAGACTAGTCTAAATAAACTAAGCAGTCGCATCTCCTCCATCTAATGCTTGTTCTAGGGAAACCTCCTCTCCCTTTGCTCACACCCACAGGATGATCATCGCAAAGAAAATAACACAACAACATACAAACACAAGTACAAACAAAAGGGTAACCTAGTTTACAATAAAAGAACAATCAATATGATTCATCATACACCTTACATACAACATACATAGTAGTTACCATTATAAAACACTTTATGCATGACACTAATATGAATAGGCTATCCAAACTTAGAATGATTGTCGAGCTATGGCGGGTTGTGCACTTATGGTGACTTCTACTGCTTTGCAAAGCCATTGCCAATGAGTTTCACCCTACCACACTTACAAGGTTAGTTTGTTCCACGCCTTGGATCATACTAAAAGCACCCAAGACTAATACCTCCTGCTACTCCTCACGACATGAATCAATCCTCTCTACTTAAGAATGAAAGATCATTGGAGTTTCAAGATAACCCCAAAGACCGAGCTCCTGCATTCATTCTAAACATACTTGAACCTTACTAAGAGATTCCACTTTGGAACTACTTTCATCACTTTGAAACCACATACTTTCACTTTGGATCGTAACACATAACTTTGATAATCATAAATAATTATACATCATTCACAATGAACCAAAACATAACTCCAAACTATCAAGAAGCAAGGATGGGAAAAACAAAGAAACAAATCCTGGACTAGTTGCTCAACGACTAAGCTCGCTGGGCGACCATAGGGTTCTCTTGCTCAACAACCTACCTCGCTGTGCGAATATAGAGATAGTGGACCAGACTCCTCCACCTCTCGCTCAATGACTCATCTCGCTATGCGAATAAACTGATAGTGGTTCCAAACCCCAACCTCTCGCTCAACGATCCAGCTCGTTGTGCGAATAAAACAACATAAATCCCAAACCCCAACCTCTCACTCAACGACCCAGCTCGCTGTGCGAATAAATAAACAGTGGTCCAGACCCCTCAACCACTCACTTAACGACCCCACTCTCTAGGCGAATGCAGAGACAATGGTCCAGACCTCTTAACCACTCGCTCAGCGACCCAAGTCGCTAGGCGAAAGTACAAATAATGACCCATACCCTTAACCTCTCACTGAGCAACTCCACTCGCTCAACGAGTCTGCATAATTCTGCAACACAAAAATTGCTAAATTTTCACCCTCAACCACTCTTTACCAATTTGATGTATTTTTCCCAACTTCTAACCCTCATAAATTGTGTTATACACTTAATTATACTCAACCAATTGTATCTAGACCATCCTAAACCCATTTTAAACAAGTAGCTACAGGATTTCAACTAAAAACTTATAAAAATCACAACTTAAAGACTCAATTTGAATTATACCATTTGTGGCACAATTTCAAGCAACTTAGGGACTCCAACAAGTCCCATATGACTTACCAAGACTCTCTAAACTAACCATTTGAGCACAGAACCTCAAACTCAAGTTTTCACTATCCCACTTCCTAAAAAACTAGTCCTAAACAAGCTAGACACTACCTAACCACCATTACATACTCATATATCAAATTTTCTTCCATTTCAAGGACTTGAACAACTCACAAAGCAACTTAACAGACTCTAAATACCTCAAACCAGTTCAAACACTTCTCTCATAGTTTCAATACCTAAGACCTCAATTTTAGACAAAAATGACCTACAACCAAGAGTGACCATTTCTTCCCAATAATTCAAGTTACATAACTCATTTCACCAACATCAAATCCACAATCAATAATACCTACAAACAAATTCAACATTTTCTAAATCATTCATCATCACATAAAGCATCAATTAACCATTTTACACATCAGTCAAGTTCCAATTCACACATATACAAATAATTTATATTTTAACTACATTCACACAACCTAGTTAGCTTCATCAACTAGAATACTTATCAAGAAATATAACTAGCTTCCCTTACCTCTAAACCAACAACCCAACTTTCTCAAATCGCTCCACCGATTTTTGTGTGTGTGTGTCTGTGTGTGTTTATGTGTGTGTGTCTGTGTGTGTTTATGTGTGTGTGTGTGTCTGTTTGTGTGTGTGTCTGTGTGTGCATTTTCAAATTCGAAACTGTATTCCGAATTAGCCAATCTAGTACTCAATTTTAATTATGGTTAGATTTTTTTTAGATATAATAATTAAGGATCATGATTGTCTATCTACTTAATGTCATATCGTTTCTTAAAACCCAGAAACTCCTCATATGTCACACCTTATCAGATATGATACTTTTTCACTTAAACCTCTTCACTCATTATGTTCCTCGAGACTATGGGCCTACTATACTAATAGGGTCACAAGACTAAAGGAATACAATTTTTCTTTGTACATGGGGGCCATCTCCAAGACCAACATCACAAAGACTTGGACATATAACAAGATAAGCCTGAGGAGCCAAGTTGTTATCATGTTTGAGTACATGTCAGGCACCTGGACTAAGATGTACTTAACCTTAGTATATTCGGCCAGGACAAAAGATCATATCGCCCTAGGCCATTAACTATGATGAAATTATGTTTAAATTAAGAAAAAGGCTAAAACATATTAGCCAAAGGTAATAAGGGTAATTAGGCCACGTAAACTAGACTCATCAAGGTAAAAACCCATAATTATAATATAAATAGCACAATACATGAGGTAAATGAAAGATATTCATTCATTGACGCACTCGACTCATTTAAGCATTGGAGTATCTTCAGTACGTACAACACCAATTCAGTTTGAGGAGGAAAAGTACTTAGACATCTCAGACTAAGAGTGTAAAATTGGAACTAGAAGTGTTTGAAATTAAAGTTTTCGCAAAATATATTTAATTTTGTGAGAACAATATTAATGTTTTTTTTATTTGAATTATATTTTAAAGTTAATCTTATAGATATATGGAAATATTAAAAAAAATTAAAATGCTATGAATGTCGCATGCATGTTTTGGGATGACACTCGCTAAATATTTGGAAATGAATGTGTTGCACAGTTCACCACTTCTATATTTTATAATAGGCTTCATTGTTTTTTTGTTCCCCACATTCATAGTGTTATTTCTGTTTAATACCCGCTTTTAAAAATGCCTTTATTTGATCCCAACATGGTATAAATTGTATCAATGAAGTCACTTCTGTTAAATTGGCATAAACGGAGTTAACTCCGTGGTGAGGTGACTATAAAATCTGATCTTTTTCTTCTCTCTCCTCTACTCTTCCTACAATGCCAACTTTTTATGAAAACCACAAGCACCAACCCTCACAACTCAAACACATGTTTCATGAGCTAAGGAACCCTACAGTATAGAACCCAATAATGCAGCATTACCAATTGATTAACACCTCATAAAATTATCCACCCAGCAGAGAAAGAAGACCATACCCCAAGAATAACACTAAAGTCAACTTCTTTTTACAGAACATGATGAACAAGACATAAAAGAAAAAAAAAGAAATGAAAATTTTCAAAGATCAACAAAACTTTTGTGTTTGAAAAGAAGGTTGGATTAAACATTTCAACACCTAACAAAAACCAATACAGCTTTTCAAAAGGGAGGATAAGCAGTGAAAGGTTAGGTGACCATTTACCCAGCCCAAAAACATGGGGAAAAGGCTGAATACTCCAATCA
Source organism: Vigna umbellata (assembly GCF_029865625.1). Lineage (NCBI taxonomy): Eukaryota > Viridiplantae > Streptophyta > Magnoliopsida > Fabales > Fabaceae > Vigna > Vigna umbellata. The sequence continues at coordinate 215,101 of NC_142168.1, forward strand.
AACCCCAATAACATTTTAAAAATCCCAGAAAAATTCAAACTTGATAAGTTTTGAATCCTAGAAAACCACAGAGTGATCTGACCAAAGGAGATTGAAGAATACGAAGGCGAATCCGAAGAAGGCGCGGCCATAGAGACACCGTTCGCTGGGGAAGAGGATCTTGAGAGCGACATTGGAGGTTTTAATCCATTTCTCAATTTCATCATCAAGGTCCTGCCACGTCATCTTGTGAATGTCCTCGATGTTGAGCTTTTGTAACCCTAACCTTGACACCCTCTCCTCCACGAACTCCCTCTTGCAACTACTGTACACGTGCGAGCACTCCTTACCAAACCCGTCGGCCACCATTCGCTTCGCGATCTCGTGGAGGTCGTTGATCGTCTCCGCTGGCAGCGTGTCGATGACGATGTCCAAGTCCGTGACCGGTAGCGTCACCAAAATCTGCTCCTCTATTTTGTCTATATTTTCTTTTTATTGGGAATATTCATCAGGATTTAAGAAAAGATTAGCATGAAATTATGTAGACTTGAAAATTTATATATTAGTGTTAATAAAGATTATATTTTTTAGGCTTAAATGTTTATTTCGTCCTCATGTTAAGAGGTAAATTTCTATTTAGTATCCGGTTTTAAAAATAAAGACATTGGGTCCCTATGTTATGAAAAATATATGAATAAGGTCCATAAAGAAAGAACAAGTTCAACAAATCATCAAAGAAAAAGCTGAACAAGAGATAGAAAAAGTTGGACAGCAGAAGAGAGAAGAGAAAAAGTGTGGCCACATCAGCATGAACTTAAGGTCGTTGCTGTCAACTTAACGGACATGACCTTATTCATACATTTTTCATAACATAGGACCCAATGTCTTCATTTTTAAAACCGGGTACTAAACAGAAATTCACCTCTTAACATGAGGACGAAGTAAACATTTAAGCTTATTTTTTATTTTAAAGGCAAAAAGAAGGTTATGTGATTTTAGTCTATAAGGCAAAAAGAAGGCAAAAATATATGAATAAGGTCCATAAAGAAAGAACAAGTTCAACAAATCATCAAAGAAAAAGCTGAACAAGAGATAGAAAAAGTTGGACAGCAGAAGAGAGAAGAGAAAAAGTGTGGCCACATCAGCATGAACTTAAGGTCGTTGCTGTCAACTTAACGGACATGACCTTATTCATACATTTTTCATAACATAGGGACCCAATGTCTTCATTTTTAAAATCGGGTACTAAACAGAAATTCACCTCTTAACATGAGGGCGAAGTAAACATTTAAGCCTATTTTTTATTTTAAAGGCAAAAAGAAGGTTATGTGATTTTAGTCTTTATTTTAATTTATTAAATGAGATTTTAATACCATTAATAAAATATTAGCATGAAATTATGTAAACTTGAAATTTTATACAATAGTGTTAATAAAGATTATATTTTTTACTTTAACGGCAAAAGGAAGGTTATGTGATTTTAGTCTTTATTTTAATTTATTAAATGAGATTTAAATACTAGACTAATGCAAAAGAGGAATAAAAATCCTATCATTATGAAAACCATTAATATAGAGGAGAGAGAAAAAGTTGGACATTACACAAAGGGCATAGAAGACAGTAGAGAAATATCAGATTTCATAGGCGTTAACTTCGTTTATGCCAATTGAACAGAAGGGACTTGATTGATACAATTTATACCACTTTAGGACAAAATAGAGGCCTTTTTAAAAGCAGGTACTAAACAGAAATAACAATATGGAGGTGGGGACCAGAAAAGCAATTAAACTCCTATAATAAAATGTCTTTCTTTATCTATTTGTATTTGTATATTTTTTTAGTTCTTATTATAATTTAAGATTTATATTATTAATAATAATAGAAATTATAATAATAAAATAATTTCTTTTAATAATTTCAATTTAAATATTTTTAGTCATAAATTATTATAATAAAATATAAATTAATTAATATATGTAATAATTTTTATTAAATAAATAATTATAAATATCATTTATTAATTTATAATGTCGACATTAATTTATAATTTTAACAAGAAATTCCTAATTTAAAAATATTTTCCCATAGCTAATTTTATCATTTTAATTAACATATTAGTCGCTATAGAATATTTGGTCTACGAAACTAGATTTTAGGTTCAGGAATCGAATACGCGTAAGGAAGATATTAGCACCTTACCGCGCCAGACCCAAAAGCAGTACCTTTAATTAAATATATAAAGTTATTGTGGTTTTTCAAAATGTTTAATTTTCCCTAAAAAAAATAATATAAAGAAACTAACAAGAAACCAAAAAATATTTTTTTGTTTTATGAACCCGACAAGGATTGACCTTACTCCTACGTATATCCATTTGTGATGGACAATCAGGAATCACGTAGTTCTTTATCTAGAAAAAGGTTTGTAAGTTTGTTTAAAAATTATTATGGATTGTTTGAGATTTTTGAAAAGTAATCCCGACAAGGATTTGGTAAGATTGACATTTTTTTTTGTTTGAAAGATCTTGTATTTTTTTATTTCAAGAATGGCGGGTACTTATAACATTTATTGTATGACTTATTATTCTTTTCTATAACAAAATACGTGAAAAGAAATATTTTTTTATTTTTTTGAAATTGTTTATTTATTATTTATTTTTTAAATAAAATTTTTAAAAAATAAATATCACATGATGCGGGAGATATAACCAACACCAAAAGAAACGAGAGAAGATATTCTTTTTTTTATGAAAAAAAACATTATTGGTGTGTAGTAAAAAAAAATGACCTTCAAAAAAAACTTCAAAAGTACAATTCGAAAGGAAAAAAAATGGGTGTAGAGATGACATACCTTTTCAGCTTTTAGTACTCCCCTAGTTCCTCCTTGGTAGTTTTTGTTGGAAGGGTCCCTCTAGTATGAGAACTTACTTTTCTCTATACTCTCTCGTACTCTTTTTATCTCTATTATTTCATAGTATATCTCTCTCTTTATCTCCCCCTCTTTTCTTTAGGACAGGGTGTGTATTTATACACACACATTGTAATATTATGGTAGTCTTGCCTTAATTGTGAATTAATTGACAATAAACAAAATAGGGAAAGAAATGTTCTTGGTTGCTAGAAAACAAATTAAATAATATTTAAGACATTGATTATCATTATTGTCAGAAAATTTGTCCATTTTTAAAAATCATATTTTTCCCTTTTGAAAGAAATTGATGCAACAAATTATATTAATATATTATTTTTAATTATTGCTTATAATTATTGGCATAATATTGATTCAAATTATTACCATATTAAACTAATATTTTAAAAATATTGTGTCGTGTATTAAAGTTATTATTTTATCCTTTTTACCCATCATTAATTATTATCCTTTTATTCTTGTTTTTTACCTTTACTTTTAATTTTTTTATTTTTATTAACTTACCCGAACGAAATTTGGTGTTGACAGCTGCCCCTCTTTATTTAGATTTTGCTAGATAAGATGAGCCTTAGGGCTTTTATGTTATCTTCTTCTACCAGGTGTATGCATTTGTTTTCACAAATTCTCTTGTTTAAAATTAACAATGACTTTTGTTTAATAAACTCAAACCATTTATTACATTTACTAGCATATCTATTGTCTTTATATCTATTTTAGTGGAATAATGAATCAATTATTTTTATTTGAACACTACATATTAAAAGCACCAAATGACATAAATAGATAAAGTCTATTAAATGATTTCTAGAGTCATATGAACCATAAAACATAACTACTCAAACATAAAACCCTACAAACTAAGAAAAACACAAACATATGACAAAACAAAATAACAAAATTTCAGCGGAGACAAAGATTGGACATTCTACAAAGGACCACACGTGCATATGTTACACATATATATCTTGAACATAAGGTTCAAATTTGGGTTATGAGTTATGTGATGGATAAGTTTATTAGATATGGTTGTTACACATATATGTCCTTAACATAAGGTTCAAATTTGGGTTGTGAGTTGTGTGATGGATAATTTTATTAGATATGGTTGTAGTTGAAGCAAAAATTAGACCAATTTAGAGTATATAAGTGGATGCAAACCTCACTTACAAACCGATTTTGTGGGATTGAGTCAGGTTTAAAGTCTACTTTTTAACTTAGTATCAGAGTCATGGTTTGAGCTTATTCTAGCGAGATTTATCGTTTGTTAGACATATTGTTTCATCTGCTATCAATCACCCATTAATGTCTAGTTTTACGCACAAAATATATATATCTCGACTAGAAATAAGGTCAATTTAGAGTGTATAGTGAGTGCAAACCTCACCTTACAAACTAGTTTTATAAGATTGAGTTAGGCTTAAAATCCACTTATTTAGAAATAATATACCACCATGAAAACTCAAGTAGCAATGAACTTCACATTAGTGCTTCACATCCAAATACACTAAAGACATTGAATATGAAAGTAGTTGAGCTATGGAAGTCAGACATAATCAAATATTCTTTCAAATAGCTTATCATTTATGACTCTTGATTTTGGCAATTCACAATATTATTTTTTTATGGTGTAATATTACAATAATTAGTGTAATTATTCATCAACATCCTATTTAGGAAAGTATTTGTTTATATTACCATAATTATAGGATCTTGAATATACATTACTACTTGTATTTAAAACATACATGATCAATGCAATTATCACATTCAATACCATTTTCTATCTTGGTATTATCAAGCAAACAACTCTTGATCCATAACCACAACCATCATGTCATCCACTTCCAATCAGAAAAATGACCTACCTTCTACAATCTCTATCAAGTTGGACAGAGACACTTATCTACTATGGAAATCTCTAGTCTTACTAGTGATTAGAGGATGTAAACTTGATGGCTATATACTAGGGACAATAGAATGTCCAGACCAATTCATTGCTATAGAGAACACGACAATAAAAGTCAATCCTAGCTATGAGGATTGACAAGCCCAAGATCAAGCCATTCTAGGACGACTATTGAATTATATGTCAATTGACATTGCAACTCAATTGCTTCATTGTGAAACATCAAAATAACTTTGGGATGAAACTCAAAGCCTTGCTGGTGCACACATCAAATCCATAATCATCTATCTAAAATCTTAATTTCACAACACACGTAAATGAGACATGAAGATGGGTAATATCTTGGCAAGATGAAAAATCTTGTTGACAAGTTAAAGTTGGTAGGTTCACCAATCTCTAACCCTGATTTAGTGATTCAGGCACTAAATGATTCGGATTCTAATTACAGTCCAGTGGTTGTCAAGCTATCTGACCATACTAAGATTAGTTGGGTCGAATTGCAAACTCAGATTTGGATCCCAAGGTAATTGGAGAGACTCTAATTTCAAAGGCACGAGAGGTGGCCGAGGAAGAGGTAGGATGTCAAAACCAATATGCCAAGTATGTAGAAGGATTGGCCACACTGCTATACAATGTTATTACCGATTTTATAAGTCATATATAGGGAAAACTTAATCTATTGAAAGTGAAAAACAAGAAAGACACAAAGCATTCATAGTTTCACCTTATCAAGGTCAAGATTATGAGTGATATTTTGAAAGTGGAGCCGACAACCATGTGACTCACCAAAGTGAAAAAATTCAGGAGCTTGGTGAAAATAATGGTATGAATTATTTACTTGCTGGTAATGGTGAAAGACTAAAAGTTATGGCCTCAGGATCAACCAAATTGAATAATCTTCATCTGCATGATGTTCTTTATGTTCCAAAAATTTGCTGAGTATTTCAAAATTGACTACTGACAACAATATCTTGTTGAGTTTGATGAAAATTGTTGCTTTGTGAAGGACAAACTGATAGAGAAGGCTTTTCTAAAAGGGAAACTTAAAAATGGTTTGTATAAACTATGTGACAACAAAGACTCTTATGTCTACATGTCTCTTAAAGAAAATTGGCATAGAAAACTTGGACATCCCAACAATAAAGTTCTGGGAAAGGTCTTGAAGGAATGCAATGTGAAAACATCATTTAGTGACTCATTCACATTCTGTGAAGCTTGTCAATTTGAAAAGTTGCATATGTTGCCTTTCGAAAGCTCTTCATCACATGCTAATGAAATTTTAGATTTAATTCATACTGATGTTTGGGGTCCTACCCCAATTTTGTCTCCACCTAGGTTTAAATATTATGTTCATTTTATTGATGATTTTAGTAGATTCACATGGATTGTCCCTTTAAAGCAAAAATTAGAAACTATATGTGCCTTCACTTTTTTCAAAGTTATGGTTGATCAGTTTAACAGAAAAATTAACATCATTCAATGTGATTGAGGTGGTGAATTTAAACCCGTCCAAAGGATTGCCTCAAAATCAGGAATTTTTTTAGAATGTCTTGTCCCTACACCTCTCAACAAATTGGCAGGGCTGAGAGAAAACACATACATGTTGCTGAACTTGGCCTAACCTTGTTAGCACAAGCCAAAATGTCATTACACTACTGGTGGGAAGCCTTCTCAACTATTGTTCATCTAATCAATAGACTACTGTCATCAATAAATCCAAACAAAAGTCCATACACCCTGATTTACAAGAAAGAACCTAACTATGGAGACTTGAAACCTTTTGGTTGTGCCTATTATCCTTGTCTTAAACCATACAATCAAAATAAACTACAGTTTCATATAACTAGGTGTGTGTTTCTTGGTTATGGTAACTCACACAAAGGATACAAATGCATTAACTCTCATGGGAGAATTTTCATCTCAAGACATGTGATCAATAAGAATCACTTCCCCTTTCATGAAGGTTTCATTGATACAAGAAATTCTTTAAGAGAATTAACTAAACCTGTGTAGATTTTGCTTCCAAATTACTCTGCAGGTATCATTGTCAACAATGCTCTTGAACCAAACAACAATACTACAAGTCATTTGGAAGAACTAACAACAGGTAGTGCCATGATCAAGCACAAAATCATAATACAGAGCTTTGGCTGATCTTGCTATTGAAGTAGCTTGGATTAGATATCTGCTAGCAAAACTAAAACTACAAATGCTCAGAAAATCAATTATGTGTGATAACCTAAGTGTCAAGTCAATTGCTTCTAATCTAGTCATGCATGCACGGTCTAAACACATTGAGATAGATGTGCACTACATAAGTGATCAAGTCCTACAAAAGGAAGTAATTGTGGCTTATGTTCCAACTACTAATCAAATTGCAGACTGTTTGACTAAATCTCTCACTGATACCAGATTCACCGTACTAAGACACAAACTTGGTATGACCATGTCAAGAAAAGTTAAATAGAATCAAATATTTTGTCAAATATCTTATCATTTATGACTCTTGATTTTGGCTGTTCACAATATTAATTTTCTTTTATGATAATAATTACTGTAATTATTCATTAACATCCTATTTAGAAAATTATTTGTCTGTATTACTATAAATATAGAATCTTAATTACATGTATTTAAACAATACATTATTAATGTAAATTATCACATTTAATACAATGTTTTATCTATGGAAACAAGTATGTGAGAGCATATTGTTGTGAAGAAAAACAACATCAATGGAGTTGAATGTTGAAAGTCGTTGGCCTTTGAACCTTCATAACCATGCGAATAACATAAGCTTTGATCTCTATGAAAACAGAGGGACAACAAGTAACTGAAAATAAATATGCCAAATACTTTTCTATTTTTAAAATGTTGAATATAGATTTTTCATCTTCTACGCGTAAATATTTAGTTCATTAAAGACGTGTATAATAAATGTGATAGCTTCATATGGAAACTGTGGCGAAACTTCACGACCGGGAATTAATTTAGAATGTTTTCCTTGTCTTTAAAACTGAATATATATGAGAAATGGCCAGATCAACAAACATAGCTGCTGAGCCTGCACACAAAGTCAACATACGATATCTTTAATGTTCTTTAGAAAGAAGTAACTATATATATATATATATATATATATATATATATATATATATATATATATATATTATGTATCATCTATCTACCCGACACCTTAGCTAGGTATGTATTGGTCCAAGATATTGTTTAACTAATGTTCAAGAGCTAACCCTTATGTTCTACCTATTAAGCCAGATAGACTTCAAAGATGTTGTGTAGAAGAGGAATGATGATAAAATCACATCATACATGAATCACAACAAGAATTTCACGAAAATTCACAAGATAATATGCAATGGACAATTAAATAGCAACTGAATTTTTGAACTAAAAAGAAAGGTTAAAAAATACTTCCTAGTTCATACAATGGTTATCATAAAGGATGGTAGTATGACCATGGAAATCTTTAAAATGATTCTGGAAGGTTACGATGTTTAACTCATGCATTAAGAGTATCTTAATAAAATAAAACAATAATAATAAACTATAAATTTCATGATAAAGCATAGGAGCATTAATGTGATAATCAATAACCGCACTTATCAAGTAACATTATTTAACCAAGACTAATATAACAACCAGCCTTTGCATATATTTCATAATTTCTTTTAAATATGTTGATAATAAAGCTAAGAGATAATTTCCTATATATTATCTTCATTCAGGTTCTCATGTACACAACTTAAAATAATAGAGTAAGCACACTATATAGAGCAAGTTTTATTCTATATCTGCATTAAAACAAAGAAGAGGTGCATATTCAATCAACATATAGCGTTAATTTTTAATCCTTAAACCATGATTTCTGAGGATTTACCTCAAACTTTCTTGTTTTTTTGCGGCCAAGTGGAGTTGAACATTTATAAAGTTCAACTTTAGGTAAACCACATTCTCCTTAGAAAACAAAACTTGGATAGTGTGGACTGAAGAAAACCACTAGCAAATTTAAGCATGCAAACAGATAATAATATAAAATAGCAGTGGTTATTACATCCAAGAGCTTATAGTTTATTTCCAATCGTGGACTAAACACAGGTAAACAAAAACTCAAACCAAAATCCACAATATCATGCCATATTTAATACATTATAATTAAATTGTATAATTATAATATGCCTAAATAATAGAGATTTAATTATATCCATGAATCATATATATTTAATTATGGCATGTGTGGTCATTCTGATCTCCTTAAGAACTCCTAATGTCTGCATCAACATATTTCATTCATTGGTTAATGAGGAATAATAAGGCTTGAAATTCATTATTACCTCAACAAGCCAACAAATGTCCTATAAGACCCATATATGGTCAAAGTAACCCAAATACCAATAAAACCACCAGCGGATGACAATATAAGCAGGTTTTTTCTACTACATTCAGTATAATATGTGTAGAAAACTACTCTTTGATTCAGTTATATTAATGGAAAGTGCTCAGGTTTTTATCTTAAACAAACAAAATCCAAATGCGGGTTGAAAACTAAATGATCTATGAACTACAGTATACTTGCTCCAAATTTGTCAATGTTAAACAAACTACACCATTAAAAATACTTCTTACATGACCCTTCTTGTTTAATTAACCGCTAAAACAACTAATACACAGCTCTCGAGAACATTTCAACCAGTTTAAAACATTAAAATTCAGTATTACTTCGAAAATTAATTGATTAAATCCCAGTTTCTTTCATGGATGAACAAATGCTATATAAATCTTGAGCAATCTGTATATTTCTTATCTTGCGTAGGATTGGATGCAACAACAATAGGTTTTCCATAATAGTATAGCAAATCTGTTCTTCCACACAGAACTCTGAAGCCCGAAAAACAAATTCCCATTTTGAATTAAAATTTCATTTGCAGAAAGCATAAAGGGAGTGGAAATTGAGAATTCTTAGAGGCCAATGAAGTTTGACCAAACAAGACTCGACCTCCTTGTGTTTTCACTATCAGCTTTCAATACCAAAGCATTGTTTGATACGTCCAAAACAAGAGAGGGTGAGCAACCTATTGTTGATGTTGGTATCAGTTCTGGAAGTTTATTTGGCATTAAATAGCTTGTATCTGTATCTCAAACAAGAGAGGGTTTACCAAGTTGTCTTTCGCGCTCGAGAGGAGGAAGAGCACAAAACACTTAAACTCCTCCTCCTCCACTTAAACTCCTTCTCCTCTTCCTCTTCCTCCACTTAAACTCCTCCTCGTTCAACTATTACTACACTTAAACTCCTCCTCCTCTTACACTCCTCCTCCTCTTCCTCCTATGTGTTATTTTGAAAATAAGAATAATTTTATTATTTTCAATCATATCAATTACATTTTCCTTTGCTTTGTAACAAATCTAATCTTCTAGGAAAATAAGAAAACAAAATAATCTAAAAATTACATTCTCTAATTAGAAAGATCCTATACATATCTTCCTTAATTAAGAAGATATTTCCTCTAATTACAACACATAGAAAAACACAAAAATAACAAAATTTTCCCTTGACAGATTCAACATTGTACAAAGTATACCACACCTGCATATCTTACACACAAAGTCTTGCACGGGAGACCATATTTGGGTTGTGAGTCATGCCAAGAATGAGTTCTTTGATCTGGTTGTAGTTGAAGCACAAGGTGTCAAGTAAACGAGTCGTCTCACGAATGAGTTCATTGATCTGGTTGTAGTTGAAGTAGAATGAGAGAAGTAAAAGAGGGGTGTTGATGATATACCACCATAAAAACTCAGGAGCAATGAGAATCCACATAAGTGTTTCACATCCAACTACACCAGAGACGTTGAATATGAAATTAGTTGTCCAGTTCTTTTGAGCTGTGGAAACAAGTACGTGAGAACATGCTGCTGTGAGGAAGAGCAACACAGTTGGAGTTGAATGTTGGAAGGGGTTGGTGTCTGAACCTCCATACTTAATACCTATTGAAGTCAATTTCAAGGCCATTAGGATAGTATAACCTTTGTTCTTCATGAAGTTTATGAAAATAGAGAACCAGATGAAAATAGAAGAAACAAATGTGGAAAGGAAAAGTGAATAATGCCGAGAGAAGGAAAAGAGAGAAGATATATGTCAAGTGAAAATAGAGGAACCATTCTTTATAAAGAGGTTTATAAAGAGGAATAAGAAGGTAAAAGGACAAAGAAAAATGATGTACTGAAAGAAGAGAGGACACGTTTTCCTGTATGAGCTTGGAAGTCAATTTCACTACTAGGGAGACACTTTCATGCTTAGGTTGTCACTCTCAAGCTGGGTTGACTTCCTCCCACTTATTATTATTTAAATATAAAATTTGTGATAATTGTTTAAGAAATTTGGAGATAAAAGTAAAAAATTAAAAAAAAAATTATATAAGTTTGAGAATGATTTATAGATAAAAAAATTAATTAATTAAAATATAAAATTATAATTTTATTTTTACTTAACATTATTATTATTTTAAACAGAAAAATTGAGAAAATGAAAATAAAAAGAAATAAATTGAGCAAATAAAAAGGAATCCAAAGGTCAAAGTTCCGACCTAAGATTTCTTGTCGTAACAAGATTTATTTTAAAAGGTATCCGAAATTAAGTTTGATTTAAAAGGTATCTCAAATTCGTCATCTTACCCAAGCTTTATTATGTTTTTTTTTTTAATTTTATATTTTGATGTAAATATTTAAATTTATTTTAAAAGTTTATTTTTATAAAATATTAAATTCAAAATTAAAAAATAAAAAATATATTTGTAGATATTTAGATATCTACAAATATAAAAATAAATAAATAAATTCTATAATGTTTCAATGACACTTGCTAAATATTTGGAAACAAATGTGTTGAACAGTTCACCACTTCTATATTTTATAATAAAATGTTTTTCTTTATTCTATTTGTATCATTTCTAGTTTTTATTATAATTTAAGATTTATATTAATAATAATAATAATAGAAATTATAAGAATAAAATATAACTTTTATAATTTAAATTTAAATATTATTAGTCATAAAATTATTATAATAATAATAATATAAATTAATTAATATATGTAATAAGTTTTATTAAATAAATACTAATAAGTATCATTTATTAATTTATAATGTTAATATTATTTTATATCATTAATGAGAAGTTTCTTAATTTAAAAATGTTTTCTCTTACATAATTTTTTCATTTTAATTAGCATGTTATTTGTTATAGAATGTTGTATAGATTTGATATTACATTTTTGAAATTAATGATTATTCAGTGAGGAAATCTATTTATTCTACCTAATTTAAAACTTTGACTATGATATTTATCATAACGATAATTAATAATTATTTTAAAATATTTGTAATTATATTGTGTAACATCCCAAAAATACAGCAATATACTATATGATAGAATGATTACAATTAATAATATTTCAGTTCAGTCTTACACTAAGAGAACGAACGCGCACGGCCGAACGACCCTACAGAAAGAGTTGCTATAATTAAACAATACATAAGTACGAGTTTGACCGAATGGTTTACCAAAAACCAAATACCGAACGGTCATACATACAAAGATGAGAAAGTGGTGAAAGACCGCCTCATTGCAACACTACTCTACTGACCGAACGTCCTAAGGTTCGATCTTAACTTCAATTTCGACCAAATTTTCTTCTTCCAATATATCTTCCAACAGCGCGTCCCCTTCTGCTCACATCCACATGGATGATCATTGCAACGACAAGACAGACGTACAAGACGAGACAACACAAGAAAACACAGGGTAAGCTTATGTAATTTAATTCATACATACACATTCATTTCAAACAATCCAACACTCGAGATAAATTTTATCATACAAATCCTATCACTAGACTGACTGTCCGAATTGTATGAAATCTGTGTAGCTACAGGCGTTCGTGCACCCGGGTGATGTAGTAACTGGGATGCCCTCAACAGCTGCCACCCGAGGTTAGCCCTATCTGTCCAAAGTACCCCTAAGGACTAGGACCTCCTGCCGTTCCCACATACCCTCCTCTACGTGAAGACGAGTACCCACGGAACATCAAGATGAACAACCAACTTAGCATTCCCACAGTCATACTTTACCAATTCCATTATTCATACATGAGTCGTTCCTCCCCGGAACGCTCGTCCATAAACCACAATATTTCCATATCACATTTTCTTCATCTTTCACTAATACATATCTCATTTAATCACCTCGTACAAAGATTCATGAGGATTACAAATAACGAACGTTCAACCCGAACTTAAAACTGGGCCGAGCACATGGAGCGAGACCAAGAGATCTTCAAATTTGAGAATAGATTAAGACCAAAGGTTGACATCGGGTTTTAAGAAAGATAGCAAGCACAATAATATGTTCCAAGAAACGAATGGAACGAACGTCGATTTCAACGCTGAGCCAATTAGATGAACCTACTCTTGAGAACTCTATCTGAACATCAAAAGACCGGACCAAGAACGAGGACTCCAGAGTGAAACCAATGAATAAGAATATTTCAAGGCACGAAATAATAATACTTAGAATTGTCTCATATGAAGAAACCGAACGCTTGTGAATACTTAGTTTAGTATCAAGAATCCAAGTGACAGTCAAAGACTGGACGCTATAGTGAGCGAACCCTAGAGGGCTTGAACAAACGCTCATATAAGGAAATTTAGCTTAAGGAGATAGGACGAGTGCCAGGTGTGAGACCAAACACTTGCTTAGAACGAACACTGGGTATAAGACCAGGTGCTACTAACAGATATAAAAGAAACTGGATAATTATGCCAAGATACTATTGAAGTAGTATTTAAGAATAACTCAAATATTTCATAGCAGGATATCAAGACAGAACTATGTTTGGCCGAACGCTCAAGCACAAAAGTTCGAAGTGTAGACGCTCGTCCTTAACTAGGATTCTCCCCAAATGAAAGAATCCACTACTAACCAAATTCACTATAAAACCGAACGGTTAAGGACCGTTCAGTAACGAACGTACACTTTCTTAGGGGAAATCATATCAGGATCATTTATATTCCAACTCATTTATTTCATATAGTTTCACAACTTTATACATTCATATTTCATATCCTCCAAACATAAAGATTTCATATATTTCATACATCATAACATAACTCAGTCATATTTCATTTACGCTTATTGAATAAACAAACGTTCATGCACTACAATCATATCAATCATCATGCATCCAATTCATTCAGTCAACTAACGAACGTTCATACATTACAACAGCATACAAATTAAATTAAATAAGCTTCCCTTACCTCTGAGCGTGAATGAACGTTCCAAGAGGCAGAAATGGGATTCGCCTGACTAAACTTCCTCTACCCTCACGCTCAACAATCCTTTAAACTAAACCAAACAACAGACCAACTGCTTCAGAATAAAACTATGGACTCATTTAACCAGAAGTTGGTTTGTATGTGTTAGGGAACGAACGACTAAAGGAGGAGAAGAACTTACCAGTTCAGATTCGAAACCGATCGGTTCAAACTGAAGCTTAGAACGCCAGAAACGCTTCTACGGTGCCTGAATAGTGATCGGAGAAGAGAAAGGGTAAGATTTCTTAGAGAGAAGGGAGAACTTTTAGTGAGAAGGAGGAGAAGACGAGAAGTTCAGAGTTTTGGGGAAGGAGAATGCATGCAGAGTGAGTGGAACGGGATTTTCAGAAAGTCAGTTTTGCTTCCCATGTTAACACGAACATCCGCTCACCTGCTGACACCTGCCTTCCACTATCTGATTTCCAAATCCTCGTTGTTTGACATCTGACGTCCGTTCAGAGGAGTTTTGGGTGCGTTTTAATGATTCTGACAGGAGGGGTTTTGGGTACGTTTATTGAGGTCTGACATATTGAAATTTTAAAATATTGTTATAAATATAATAATAGAGGACATAACAATTAATTATTATCATTATATATAAGATACTGGTGATTATTAATTTTTCATTATTATTTTATATATAATAAATTGTTAGTGATCATTATTTTTGAAATAATATAACTTAATTTTAATAAAAATAAAATATTTTTATTATAATTACAACAAATTATTAATGATAATTGTGAGGCCCTAGATTATTAGCACTAAAAATCTCTGTCACATCAAATTAATGCACTGATGAGTCATCTGACTGCTCTCATTAATGCACTGCGCCACACACACAGTCTCATTAAAAACGCACTCACACACTCTGACGCACGCCTGCCAAGTGTCACTTTGGAACCTTCTGAATCTGCAGGGGGAAACAGGTGTCCGCATGAGAGTGCACGTTCGTTTGACGTTGAGAAGAAGGAAATGATTTTCTGAAAACACTTCTTCTCACTCTCTGCATTCACCTTCTTCCTCACGAAACTCTGGCCTTTCATTTTCTCCATCTTCTCTCTAGAAACCTTCACCTTCTCTCTACTGTAACTCTTCACCTTCTTCTCCGATCATGTTTCAGAACCGTAGGAACGTTCGCCCAACTGCAAGCTACCAACTGGACCGAACAGTTTCAAAGGCTGAAATTGGTAAGTCTCCTTTAGTAGTTCGTTCTAGGGTTTCTTGAAAAACTGCGTTTTGGCTGCATGCAAGAGTGTATTCTAAGTCCTGTGATTTTATTGTGGCTAGATTTGTTTTGAAAGAGTAAAGTGATATTGAGGGTAGCAAAACGTTAGTTGAACGAAGCCACCAATCTTGCACTTAGGATAAAGTTGCTTACAAATCCGGGTAAGGGAAGTTTATATATTTAATTTATACTTGTATGATTTTATGAAGGCATGATCTGGGTTGTCTGTATGAAATATATGTATATGTGTTGTTCTGGATCTGCATGAACGAACCCTGTTGTGCTGTATGAATATGTTTTCTGTTGGTTGAAATGCATGTTGAATTGGACTCGTATGAAAGATGTATGACTATAGTATAGTTGGATTTATTAATGTGAAGAAAGCTGTATAGTATGTAAATTAATGTGGATATGAAATTATAAAGTATGTATCGTATGAGAAATGTTAAAGTTAAGAAAGTTGGAAAAATCTGAATATGATAAACTCTTCCTATGATAAAATACGCTCGTCACCGTACGGTCTTATACCGTTCGGTTTTTCCTGGAAATAACTTAGACTGGAATTCTTTCATTTGGAAAGAACTCCGCTCGAGAACGAGCGTCCCCATTTGAATGTCTGAGCGTTCGGTTCAGCTCAGTTTTATATAAATACCTTAAACTTTAAAATACGTAACGTTCGGTCTTATACCGAACG